>NC_036842.1:36187492-36225201 GCF_002910315.2 Salvelinus sp. IW2-2015 | reverse complement strand
TTCACCATGAGAAACAAACATCTCATGTTGCATATGATCACCATGAGAAACTTCATGTTGCATATGATTCACCATGAGAAACTTCATGTTGCATATGATTCACCATGAGAAACAACATCTCATGTTGCATGCATATGATTCACCATGAGAAACAACATCTCATGTTGCATATGATTCACCATGAGAAACAACATCTCATGTTGCATATGATTCACCATGAGAAATGTTGCATGACTGCTCTTCCTCTTTTTCTACTTCTGCTTGCTGACTTGTTGTTTTTCTAACACAAATTGCACTCCATAGCTATGTCCAAATATTATACCATCTCTAATTAACCGTTTTCTATCTATCTATGCAAATGTTAATGACTATAATCCAATAAAATATGAATTATACTCGTACATTATTGGACATTAATCCCCTTTATGGAAGTCGACAGCATCGGAATGAATAACGATCTGTATGTTCTATCAAATGAAATTGCCAGACCACAAAAACTCTTCCAACAGAACAATATTTGAGTTTGCAACACAGATTAAATCAATGTATTGTTCAATCAAATATAGCTCTATTTTTAGCTAATCAGGAGACTCAAACTAAATATGCTTTATAAGTCAAAAAACTATATCCATTCAATGGCAATTATCCCCTAGCCTTCTCTGCCTGGGAGTAAATAAGAACTAGAGAGCTGTAGGAAAGCTCCAGAAGTAAATAAGAACTAGAGAACTGTAGGAAAGCTCCAGAAGTAAATAAGAACTAGAGAGCTGTAGAAAGCTCCAGAAGTAAATAAGAACTAGAGAACTATAGGAAAGCTTCAGAAGTAAATAAGACTAGAGAGCTGTAGGAAAGCTTCAGAAGTAAATAAGAACTAGAGAGCTGTAGGAAAGCTTCAGAAGTAAATAAGAACCAGAGAACTAGGAAAGCTCCAGAAGTAAAATAGAACTAGAGAGCTGTAGGAAAGCTCCAGAAGTAAATAAGAACTAGAGAACTGTAGGAAAGCTCCAGAAGAAAATAAGAACTAGAGAACTGTAGGAAAGCTCCAGAAGTAAATAAGAATAGAGAAAAAAACAGTAGAAAAGCTCCAGAAGTAAATAGAACTAGAGAACTGTAGGAAAGCTCCAGAAGTAAATAGAACTAGAGAAACTGTAGGAAAGCTCCAGAAGTAAATAAGAACTAGAGAACTGTAGGAAAGCTCCAGAAGTAAATAGAACTAGAGAACTGTAGGAAAGCTCCAGAAGTAAATAAGAACTAGAGAGCTGTAGGAAAGCTCCAGAAGTAAATAAGAACTAGAGAGCTGTAGGAAAGCTCCAGAAGTAAATAAGAACTAGAGAGCTTAGGAAAGCTCCAGAAGTAAATAAGAACTAGAGACTGTAGGAAAGCTCCAGAAGTAAATAAGAACTAGAGAACTGTAGGAAAGCTCCAGAAGTAAATAAGAACTAGAGAACTGTAGGAAGCTCAGAAGTAAATAAGAACTAGAGAGCTGTAGGAAAGCTCCAGAAGTAAATAAGAACTAGAGAACTGTAGGAAAGCTCCAGAAGTAAATAAGAACTAGAGAGTGTTTGAAAGCTCCAGAAGTAAATAAAACTAGAGAGCTGTAGGAAAGCTCCAGAAGTAAATAAGAACTAGAGAGCTGTAGGAAAGCTTCAGAAGTAAATAAGAACTAGAGAACTGTAGGAAAGCTCCAGAAGTAAATAAGAACTAGAGAGCTGTAGGAAAGCTCCAGAAGTAAATAAGAACTAGAGAACTGTAGGAAAAGCTCCAGAAGTAAATAAGAACTAGAGAACTGTAGGAAAGCTCCAGAAGTAAATAAGAACTAGAGAGCTGTAGGAAAGCTCCAGAAGTAAATAAGAACTAGAAGAGCTGTAGGAAAGCTCCAGAAGTAAATAAGAACTAGAGAACTGTAGGAAAGCTCCAGAAGTAAATAAGAACTAGAGAGCTGTAGGAAAGCTCCAGAAGTAAATAAGAACTAGAGAACTGTAGGAAAGCTCTCAGAAGTAAAAGAACTAGAGAACTGGTAGAAAGCCCAAAGTAAATAAGAACTAGAGAGCTGTAGGAAAGCTCCAGAAGTAAATAAGAACTAGAGAACTGTTAGGAAAGCTCCAAAGTAATAAGAACTAGAGAACTGTAGGAATGCTTCAGAAGTAAATAAGAACTAGAGAACTTGGGGAAAGCTCCAGAAGTAAATAAGAACTAGAGAGCTGTAGGAAAGCTCCAGAAGTAAATTAGAATTAGAGAGCTGTAGCAAAGCTCCAGAAGCTCATCCCAGGAGTTAATAGGTCTGTGTCTGCCCATGATGGGCTTTTTTGTATGCTCTGGCAGGTACCGTCCTGGAGAGTCCCTGGGGGAAAGGCTTAGAGAGCTACCCAGCTGAGGACACACTAGTTTGGCAGGAGGAGCGGCAGGGACTCAGCTCTGGATGGAGGCGGTTATGTGGAGGTGGTGGTGGCATTGGCAATCAACGTCCGACAGCACATTTAGCCATGCAACGCACCTGTGGAGTTTGTGAGAGAGTGGATGGTGTGAGAAAGATTGCGCTATTCAGGGCAAGCCAAAATGTGTGTTTCATTTATAATGTAGCCTGTCAAAATTAGAGATGACTGGCAGGCGAAACTAACACTAAGCATACATCTATTGGTTCAGAGATTCAAATCCTATAGACAGATAAGCCAAATAATGCCAAACCGTATTGTGCTTGTCATTCAGTTATACACTAAAATGTAATGTTTTATGATGTGATGGTAATCTCCAGAAGGTGTTTTCGGAAAAAGGATTAAAATCCAAGTAGAAAACGGGTTAAAATCCAAGTAGAAACGGATTAAAATCCAAGTGTTGTTGAATAAGTATACAGCCAATACCAGTTTATGGTTCCTGAAAAAAGAGAGAAAGGTATTTCTGTTGATATACGTTTTTTTTCAAGAAAAACAGACTTTAAAAAAAATTAGAAATTCCAAAAGTGCCCGTAGTGGCAAAGCCACATGGCCATGGGCTATGAACTGAAGGAAAAAGGCCAACATACACTGAGTGAACACAACATTAAGAACATCTTCCTAATATTGAGTTACACCCGCGTTTGCCCTCAGAACCGCCTCAATTCGTTGAGTCATGGACTCTACAAGGTGTCTAAAACGTTCCAGAGGGACGTGGCCCATGTTGTCTCCAATGCTTCCCACAGTTGTGTCAAGTTGGCTGGATGTCCTTTGGATGGTGGAACATTCTTGATACACACGGGAAACTGTTGAGCATGAAAAACACAGCAGCGTTGCAGTTCTTGACACACTCAAACCGGTGCGCCTGGCACCTACTACCATACTACCTACTATTCACTTAAATATTTTGTCCTGCCCATTCAGTGAATGACACATATACACAATCCATGTCTCAATTGTCTCAAGGCTTAAAAATCCTTCTTTAACCCATATCCTCTCCTTCATCTACACTGATTGAAGTGGATTTAACAAGTGACTTCAAAAAGGGATCATAGCTTTCACCTGGATTCACCTGGTCAGTCTATGTCATGGAAAGAGCCTGATGTTTTGTGTAGTCAGTGTAAATCAAGTAGAATATAAAATCAGGACAGGCCGGAATCCAAACGACTAGCCTGAAATGTTCTCTATTCAGTTCATAGAAATTCAGCCCAACGTATGCAACAAGTTGAACTACCCTAGCCGTCATGTGACTTATAAAGCCCACGGAGTAGCCTAAACAGATGGCAAAGGAAAGGCTGACCAAGCCCTTTCAGGTATCCTTTTTGTTTGTCTTCATGTGAAGCATGATTGGAGATAATGACATGAAACATAACCTAGACCAGTGTAGGCTACTGCTCAGGGACCAGGGGCAACTCAGACATAGAAATAGAGCAAATAGATAGTTTTTTCTGTTTGTCTACTTTTGTTGTCGTGTTAATTGAATTCTTGTAATTATTATTTTGTAAGGTTGAGGAGAACCCTCTCTGGGTCCCCCCCCCCCGGCACAATTATGTTTAATAACTTTGTTGTTTGTACATCTGTTGTTTTCCTTTTATGCTATGTACAAATAAATAAATAGATACCTAATGAATACAATACAAAAATAAACACCAGGAAGAGATGCTGTTGTGTTCATCTGCCTCCACTCTCTCCTCTCGTTCTCCAGGGTTCTGGCGGCTTTGGACAGCGGGAGTGGGAGCAGTACCCAGGATGATAAAGAATGAGAATTCCAGAGAGGACAGAAGAGAGAGTGTAAGTCCATTTTAGTATCTCTATACTGTTGTGTGTTTTCCCCTCAGTTCATCCATTTCAACTATCATCCTAATGTTGTCCCCCAAACATTCTATGACAATAGCATTTGAATTTGAAGGCTTGCTAGAATCTAATTGTCTTAAACTTTTGGTGCCAATTCACATTGTAAAACTCAAACAAAGATGTCTGAACTCTATTACTTTATTGATCTAATTCCATCCTTATGACCAGATAGAGAAAAGCTCAGTCATCCAACCATAAAGGTTCTGGATCTATTCCTAGATCACACACCTAGATCGATCTAGGTCGATCTAGGTTGCACCTATCACACCTAGATCGATCTAGGTTGCAGACAGCACGGTTCTGTAAGACTACCTATTCATTAATCCATACAAAGCTATTTCACCCCTTCATCTAATGCGTGGAAGTGCTGTTTATTGCACTGAGAGAGAGAGAGAGAGAGAGTGTGTAAAATGGCTGAGGTATGACTCAGAGGCTTGAAGGTCAGAGGTAAACAGTCTGCTAAACTCCCGCCAGCTTGTTTGTCTCTGATTCTCAAACTCTTCCAGAGCCAACATGTGATAGGGGGCGCAAGTGTCACACTCTTAGGCTGCAATTTTTTTCTTCCACTAATTGGTCTTTTGACCAATCACATCAGATATTTTCACATCAGATCTTTTTCAGAGCTGATCTGATTGGTCAAAAGAAAAAAATATCAGAATCAGGCTGCCTGTGTTAACGCAGCCATAGTCCCCTCACTAGGTCTGTTCCCGTTCAATCCACCATCAGTCCAGAACTGCATCACCCAGGATGTCGGTGCACTCTCCCGTCAGTGTTTATTTTGAATGCCACTAAATGAGGGCAAAAGGCACCCAGAGCAAAGGCTATGCATACATTTCGAAATGCGACCGCATAAAGTGCTCAGCAATTAAGAGATCCACAAATGTCTTTATGTCCTGGGGAAAGCAGGGATGGTAGAGAATGGTATGTCATTCAACCTGTCAAGTTCTGTGGCGAATCTCAAAGTCAAGCATTCTTAGGGAACCACATGGTCATGTTTGGTGACCCGTTTGCTGGTAATTGCATCGGAAAGTTGATTGCTTTGCATTGCTTTAATTGCTGGCTAAAACTAAGGATTAATATGGTGCTGTTAGACTGGCTGCATTGATAGTGTTCTGATTAGTTGATTTACACAATGTTAACATATTAATTTCTAACCCAGACTCTAGTAACTGCGCATAGTGATGGTTTAGCCAAGCTCTAGGAATGCCTCAATACCAGTTTGATTTAATATTTTGGATACTAAAAGGCCGTTTCCTCACTAGTACTGTTCTCTAAGCTACTGCCCATTACCTCTTACCAGACATTGCTGCATGCTCAAATGAAAAGGGCACTGAGTGTATTTGTTTTTATAAAGGCGAAGGGTAATGCTTCTGACAGTTTTTACACTGTGAGAGCATGTTGCTCAGAGTCCGCCTGTCAATATAATATCCATACCTCCTCTCCCACACCCACCTCACATTACCTGACCTCACAACAATATCACACTGCCTCCCAGTGTTCTGTGCCACTGATGGACGGCAAGTACACACTCACATGCACACACACACCAGGTGCTCTGTGATGCTGGAATGTTGGATAGAGGGACGAGGCTACATTGTTTGATTAGATCAGATCAAGGAGATGGAGAATCTAATTAAATGAACTGCAGATTAGACATGAATATCCCTATTGGTTATGATGAAATAAGCAAGGTGAACAGGGTGATGAAAGGGCTTCATGAACATCTTTATGAAAGAAAGCATCTTGACTACCTTCCCAGAAGTCTAGTGGTGGGATTTATATACTGTAAATGGCTGTGTCTCAATACTTGTAAATGTTCGTTTTCTCTTTATACTTGTAAATGGCTGTGTCTCAATACTTATAAATGTTCGTTTTCTCTTTATACTGTAAATGGCTGTGTCTCAATACTTATAAATGTTCGTTTTCTCTTTATATGGCTGTGTCTCAATACTCACAAATGTTATTGTTTTCTCTTATGTCCTTGATGACTGCTTATAAGTGATGGACTGGATGAATATCCCAAAATATCAAACAATGTGCTCTAAGTCTTTATTCTTTACAAGGAAGGGGGTGGTGAATCCCTGTAAATATAGTCAATCATCAATGAATGAAAGGCCCTCAGCAAATAGTATGTCTAATGGCATGTCCCATTCCTTATGGGTGAATTTAAACCATGTTGCTTTTACAACAATAATGTCATCTATAACCAGTCAAATGCACTATGATGGCCTATATGATTTTTGTTCAGTGCAACTCAGTGCAACTCCCGTACGGACTCTAAAGAGGCGAAGGACGAGAGCCATCCGTCCTCCGAAACACGACCCTGCCAAGCCGCACTGCTTCTTGACACACTGCTCACTTAACCTCGAAACCAGCTGCACCAATATGTCGGAGGAAACACGACCGAAGTCAGCATACATGCGCCTGACTCGCCACAAGGACTCGCTAGAGCGTAATGGGACATAGACATCCCGGCCAGCCAAACCCTTCCCTAACCCGGACGACGCTGGTCAAATTGTGCGCCGCCTCATGGGTCTCCCGGTTGGCTGCTACACAGCCTGGGATCGAACCCGGGTCTGTAGTGAATCCTCAAGCYTTGCGATGCTGTGCCACTCGGGAGGCCCTGTGTGTGTCAATGTTGAAGTGAGTTTGTCTGTATGTATGTGGGTGTCACTATTGGAGCGAGAAACGATGTGTGGGAGTCTGTGTATGGGTCAAATCAAATCGAATTTTATTGGTCACATACACATGGTTAGCAGATGTTAATGCGAGTGTAGCGAAATGCTTATGCTTCTAGTTCCGACAGTGCAGTAATATCTAACAAGTAATCTAACAATTCCACAACAACTACCTTATACACACAAACCTAAAGGGATGGAATGGAATAAGAATATGGTGTGTGTGTGTGTGTGTGGGGGGGGGGGGGGGGGGGGGGGCATGTGTCACTGCGGGGGTGATTTGGAGTGTCGGTGTGACAGTCAGCTCAATGGGAAGTGTCTGGGAAGGCTGGAGGTACAGACTGTGTAATTGGACGAGACCCAGCGAATCACAGCAGACATCTGCTGAAGTGCCACAAAGCAGGAAGTGTACTGTATACCCATTTGCACACACACACCATCTTGGCTGTCCATTATCGTTGATAATGACGACACACACACACACACACACACACACACACACACACACACACACACACACACACACACACACACACACACACACACACACACAATTAGCAGTGCAACATATGTATTTTTAAAATATCCCCTCCAATATATTCTAACACTTTCTGACATTTCACCCCCAACTGTAAGAAACAACTTGTACATAGTGAAATACGACAAACAGGCTGCATTTACACATGCAGCCCAATTCTGTTTTTTACCCATTAATTGGTCTTTTGACCAATCAGATCAGCCCTGAAAAAAATCAAAGGTGAAAAGATCTGATGTGATTTGTTCGAAAGGCCAATTAGTTGAGAAAATATCAGAATTGGGCTGCATGTGTAAATGCAGCCATATAAGTAAGCACCCACCAATGACCCACTTCCAAGCTCCAATAAATACCACCTAGCTGGAAGCAACAATTAGGGAGAGCTAGCTGGCTCTTACTGACGATAAACACACATAGTGGAGCAGGTGCATCGTTTGGTTATATGGGCTAGGGTGCATTTGACTGGTTATAAATGACAGGATTATTCTCTCATCATCAAACAATTGCCAACACAATATTGTAATTTAAAATAAGTATTGTTATGAGAACAACAAGGATGCTTAGAACAGAGTGACATCATTGTATTTCTTACACAAGAGATGTTGTTTTTCCTTCAGCCTGTAGATAATCTGTTGTTTAATATCTTTCAGTGTGTAACAGGCTAGTCATAACGAATTCACTGGCTCCAGACTAATTGCTAAAATCAGTGCGGGCGACCCAAGGGACGCCAGTGCAAACACATTCTCAAAAGCATGCCATGTGTAAACAATGCATCCTGATAAGGATGTTAACAACAAACCATTTAGTAAATATTTTCTTAACTCTATTTCTTGAACTGCATTGTTGGTTATGGGCTTGTAAGTAAGCATTTCACGGTAAGCTCTACAGCTGTTGTATTCGGCGCATGTGACAATTCTTTGGTTGATTTGATTTATATTCAAGCACAATCGCTCATTCTGTACAAGTGCGAAGGATGTTTCTATAGCCAATAATTGGTTGTTAAATCAATATGAGTACACTGTACAATTATGTCAATAGATTACGTTTGGGAAACAGTGCAATTGCGATCCAAGCAATAACACTGGGTCATTACAAAATGGACGCCCCAACAAGAACCACGTCTTCCTTTCTTAAAGTACCACCACCATTTGCCCTCACTTGAGGTGAAGCAGTGGAATCACACAAACCAGTTAGGCCCGGCCCTTTTCCTCCTCTTTGCAAAGTGACAAGTACACCTGTACAATCAGGGGAAGGGTGATTTAAAAGAATACATCTCTCGAAATGTTATTGTTATATGAGGTGTCACACGTTTGGTATGGAGGGCGAGAGGAAGTAAATACCGTTTAGTTCGGAACGCTAGGGAGATGACTAAGCCTTTCACTATGTGAGGCAGTTATGTAGACTGATGATTGAAGCGTTATCTTCCAGGGAATTGGTTGATGAATGAGCTGGAAAGGACTTTGTTCCCCTCTTAGTCAACCTGACTTTTGATTCATAATTAATGATAGAGGGCATGCATACAGTATCTGGCTAAAATACAACAACACCAAAAAATCTATTCTGACCTACAGGGTACCTGTTTTGCAGGGAAATTAATTATGTCAAAGATATGAAAAGAAACAAATAATTTCWGAATTAAATGACAGGGTGTATTTTTGGAGCCTATTTTAACAATTTTTCCCACAGTGCAGGTTTCCTGCTGTACATGTCTGATTGAATCTGTCCCTATGAGTCTCACAGACCTTGTATAGCAAGCAATGCTGCTTACATTAGGAGCTTCAAGTGAATGTACCTTGTGTGTTTCTCACGACCTCCATGCAGCGTCTGTAATTGGGAAATGTGTTGCATCCCACACATGCACATGATCTCATTTGCAGCTGAGACACAAGGCCATTGTTTTTGTTCAGGTTCAATCTACTGAGGGTCAGGGTGAGTTGTGCATCATCACACATCTACCAGGGGAAGGAGACTAACTCACATGAGTATGGCTTCTCGGAGGACATTTTCCTGCATCTTTCAAAATCTATCTGTGTCTCTCAGTCTCGTTCCCTTTCAGTAACGGGCTTGTTTTTGCGCAAATGTATTTCTTTCCACTTGTTTCCATGATACTGTGCCTTGCATTGCAAATTACCATTATGAAGAGCCCCCCACCTAACGTTCTGTACTATGTAATATTACTTATGGTTTGGAGTTTGAGATTGAGTAGTGTTTTTAATTAGGGCGCTTTTTCAGTGACCATGACTAATGTGTTCGCCCTGGCTCCATCACGATTCTATTTGACCCAGGGTTCATTACTATATTTATCCAGCAATGAAACCATTGCAGCATTTTGCTGACAGAGAGACGCAACAATTGCCTACTTAAAACTGAAATGCCCCCAAGCTCTCTCTGTGTATTCAATTAGAAGAGTGAACCTTATTCAGGAATTTAGCAATGCCATTGGGTCATTCTTCAACTACGGTGGCATTTGAGCATTGCATTTTGATGCATTTTGTAATAAATTAACTACATTTTTCTAGTTTTTTATTTAAATGTATTTGGGTACCTCTTTCCATTCTGAATCAACTAAAACGGTAGCTTAATGACTTTCTTATTTTTCATTATGGTACCATCAGTAGAAGCAGTAATACCAAATGATGGTAGCACCAAATGATGGTAGCACCAAATGATGGTAACACCAATAAGACATTTTAAATAGATCTTCTGAAATGGAATGGACTAACGCTAAAATCTAAGGTCATCAATCAAGTGATATGATTAATCATTTTGCTCACAATGTTATTTCCCTTCATTTAAATTGACTAACACCAAGTGACACTTTGGATTTAGATTCCTCAAGTTATCAATGGAATCATCAAATGTATGACATACTAAAAGGGTGTGATTATGCTAATAAGTGCCTTTAATATAGACCCCTCCCCCTGGAGAGAATGCTCAAGGTCCTTGTACATCTTTATAATCAGTCATTTTCAAGGTGGTAACACCAATGACATACAACTGAGGGATACATATTATACTATAAAAGGTATTTTAATAGCCTTCTTTATTTTCTATTGATCTACACAATATATGAAATACTTTTGTTCACTGTGTAGCCTACAAAATAATGGATAGATATCTCTAAATCCCCAAAACATGTCACTACACCTCCACGCATCACAGAAGTGATGGGACACCATTTACCACCTTAATTGAAGAATGACCCTGTTCCAATGAGATTTTACCCAGGAGCTCAAGCGAAGCTCCCAGCTTAGAACAGCTAAATCTCCCAAATCATCCATGACAAGTGAACCCCCAAATCTTTAGGCAGAATTGGAACAAGGAGCAGTAGGGTTTAAATGTCTGCCATGGAGGTCTAACTTCAGAGAGACATCAACATCATACAGGCGATAAAATACACTCAAAAMAAGTAATGTGTGTTGTGTGCTGAAATACTTTTTATGAAACGCTTAGTTCTGGTCATGCATCTTTGATTGGCTGAGAGACATTCTAATTTAAGTCATGCTAAAATGAAAATAACATCACAACTACCTCATCACTTTCACACGCAAAATGTATCAATACGACTCGGCTAGGACTCAGTTAGCGCTTCATACCTATGACCACAGCAAAGCTATGCTAAAACCAACCAGGCTGCATTCAAAACGGTACCATATGCCTTTTGACGTAGGACACAACATTGGGAGTGTTGTGCCATTTAAATCACACARTTGGTTACATTTGATATAATACATTGTCACACTGATTCTAGTTCTCGCTGCTGGATGTGCATTTTCCAAAGTAAAAAAACCCAATTATAAGCCCTCCACTCGATACTCACAACCCTTTCACAAGAACATTTAATTTGGCAGAAAGACACAAATTTCATTAGCGATAGTTATCAGAATTGTCACCTCCAAGGTACTCTAAAAATCCCATTTGAAATGCTTTGATGTAGCTGTGCTGTGACTACTGTCTCTGTTATATGGGAGAGGATCTAAYCTCATGCTTCAGACAAATATCTACTATATGTGTTTGTTATATATGAATGGAAATTAAAGTAGTCAGAGGTTGTGTATTATAGGACTAATCTCTCGTGGACAGATCTATGTAAACATACAGTTGAAATCGAAAGTTTACATACACCTGGAGTCATTAAAACTCATTTTTCAACCACTCCCCAAATTTTTTGTTAACAAACTATAGTTTTGGCAAGTCGGTTAGGACATCTAACACCATATCCATGTGGGCGGATTGACAACTGGAGGTTGGTGAAGTAATTTATCCAAATGGGCATAAACTTGGCCTTGGAGGGAGAGTGGGAACAGATTAATTTCACTTAGAATTCACTGTATCAACAATTCCAGTGGGCCAGAAGTGTTACATACACTAAGTTGGACTGTGCCTTTAAACAGCTTGGAAATTCCAAAAAAATGATGTCATGGGCTTTTAGAAGCTTCCTGATAGGCTAATTGAACATCATTTGAGTCAATTGGAGGTGTACCTGTGGATGTAAATTTCAAGGCTACTTCAATCAGTGCCTCTTTGCCTTGACATTATGGGAAAAATCAAAGAAATCAGCTATGAACCGAAAAAAAAATTGTAAGACTCCACAAGTGCTGGTTCATCCTTGGGAGCAATTCCAAATGCCTGAAGGTACCTACGTTCATCTGTCAAATAATAGTACGCAAGTATAAACACCATGGGACCACGCAGCATGCATACACTCAAGAGGAGACACGTTCTGTCTCCAAAGAGATGAATACTTTGGTTGCGAAAAAGTGCAAATCAATCCCAGAACAACAGCAAAGAACTTTGTGAAGATGCTGGAGGAAACAGGTACAAAGTATTCTATAGTCAGAGAGAAAACTAGTCCTAATATCGACATAACGCTGAAAAGGCGCTCAGCAAAGGAAAAAGCACTGCTCCAAAACGACCGATCCATAAAAGCAGACTATGGGTTTGCCAATGCACATGGGTACAAGATCGTACTTTTTGGAGAAATGTCTCTGGTTCTGATGAAACAAAAAAGACTGTTTGGCATAATGACAATCATTATGTTTGGAGGAAAGAGGGTGGAGAGTCTTGCAAGCCAAAGAACACCATCCCAAACCGTGAAGCACGGGGGCTGTGGGCAGCTACTCGCATGTGATAGGGCAGTGTAGTGCAGGGTAGAGGATCTGTGTGCTCTTCAAGAAAAGGATCGATAAAGATGGGCGATTTCACGATGCATTTATCTCATTAAGTATGTATTATAGGGATTATTGAGGCAATGCATTCTCAAGACATTCAGTTCACAAGGAAGGTTACAAGGCTTGGTTGCAAATGGGTCTTCCAAATTGGGACAATGACCAAGCATACTTCAAGTTGTGGCAAAAAGGCCTAAGGACAACAAGTCAAGGTATTCGGAGTGGCCATACAAAGCCTGAACCTCAACCTTTATTAGAAAATGTGTGGGCAGACTGAAAATCAATGTGGCACGCAAGAGGCTACAAACCTGACTTCAGTTACACTCAGCTCTGTCAGGGAAGGAATGGCCAAATTCAACCCAACTTGATGTGGAGGCTTGTGGGAAGGCTAACGAAACGTTTGACCAAGTTTAACAATTTAAAGGCGAATGCTACCAAAATACTAATTGAGTGTATGTAAACTTTGACCCACTGGGATGTGATGAAAATAAAATATGCTGAAATAAATAATTCTCTCTACTATTATTCTGACATGTCACATTCTTAAAATAAAGTGGTGATCCTAACTGACATAAGACAGGGAATTTTTACTAGGATTAAATGTCAGGAATTGTGAAAAAACTGAGTTTAAATGTATTTGGCTAAGGTGTAWGTAAACTTCCGACTTCAACTGTAAATGGTCCCGTTGTATCTATCGGGAAAGAATGGGATGTGTGGGATAACGAGAAAAAGTATTTCTGGTGTTTGGTCACGATTTCGAGGTGTTAGCATCTTTTGAATTTCAGAAAGGGAAGGGACATTTYGCCCGTAACTTGCAAAGAGAGAGGGCAGAGCTCCTCGTTCCGGTTCRGCTCCTCATTCTAGCATCTCTTCATCTTTTCTCTTAACACAAACTTAATTGAGCAGCTGACCAATMACGTGAGACTTTAGTTCTTGGTTAATCGAGATTAATAAAGCACAAATAATCAACAATGAGGGTTGAATTTTTACTTGGATGGATATATATTATCACGGTAGTGGTCTAAATGTCAATGTGTAATTACTTCCAAATTAGAGGTACAGAGGTGTAACCTAGTGGGTATTCAGTATAGTGAACCTGTGAACTTTTTCACTCAAGGCCCCCTTCCGGCATTGGGGGAACACGCCCCGCGTCTAATTCTATGGGTACAAGCACTGTTCAAGACACAAACTGTTCACACCCCTCTTGACGGGGGAGAGAACATTTTTGCAAGTTTAAAGCTTATTTCCTGCAATTCTACACACTTTGTCATCAGGTGCAGAGAAAATTTTGCAGTTTTAAAGCACATTTTCTGGCAATTCTATACATTTTGCCACYTCTAATGTATATTCATGTGATATTTGAGAGACTCAAACATTACTACAAATTCTATGGGCTAAAGAACCTAGCGAAAAATGTTAGCTGACATGGCCTAGTTGATCTTGACATTTCTGACAAGTTATAAATAGCTCTAAAATAATATAGAAATAAAGGACACGCCATTGTTAAATATTCCAGCAGTACCTGTTGCTTATTAAGGTCTCAAAATAGCCTAGAGCATATCAATGGTAAACGAATAAGCACACAACAAAGGAGGTGTGTAAGGAAATATATTGTAGAACGTGAGGAAGAGTTGTAATATGAATGTTTTGCTAATGTAACGGATGTGAAATGGCTATCTAGTTAGCGGTGGTGCGCGCTGATAGCCTTTCAATCGGTGACGTCACTTGCTCTGAGACCTTGAAGTAGTGGTTCCCCTTGCTCTGCAAGGGCCGCGGCTTTTGTGGAGCGATGGGTAACGATGCTTCGTGGGTGTCAGTTGTTGATGTGTGCAGAGGGTCCTTGGTTCGCGCCCGGGTCGGGGCGAGGGGACGGTCTAAAGTTAAACTGTTACACTAATGTTGTCAACTTTGCGAATGTGAACTAATCATAAAAACAGGGAGACGTAGCCAATACAACAGTGGATTTTATTACTTCATTACTACCAATACAGTGCRTTCAGAAAGTATTTTCTTACTTTACAGCCTAAAATGTATTAAATAAAAAAAACATCTTCATCAGTCTACACACAKTACCCCATAATGACAAAGTGAAAAAAGATTTTTTGTAAATCTTTGTAAATCTACTAAATATAAAAAARGAAAATACCTTATTTACATAAGTATTTAGACCCTTTGTTATGAGACWTCAAATTGAGCTCTGGTGCATCCTGTTTCCATTGATCATCCTTGATGTTTCTACAACTTCATCGTAGTCCACCTGTGGTAAATTACAATTATTGGATATGATTTGGAAAGGCACACTTGTCTATATAAGGTCCCACAGTTGACAAATACAAAAACCAAGCCATGAGGTCGAAGGAATTGTCCGTAGAGCGCTGAGACAGAATTGTGTCGAGGCACAGATCTGGGGAATTGTACCAAAATATTTCTGCAGCATTAAAGGTCCCCAATAACACYMTGGCCTCCATCATTCTTAAATGGAAGAAGTTTGGAACCACCAAGACTCTTCCTAGAGCTGGCCGCCCGGCAAAACTGAGCAATCGGGGGAGCAGGGCCAAGGTCAGGTAGGTGACCAAGAACCCGATGCTCACTCTGACAGAGCTCCAGAGTTCCTCTGTGGAGATGGGAGAACCTTCCAGAAGGACTTTTGGCKAACTCCAAGCGGGCTGTCATGTGCCTTTTACTGAGGAGTGGCTTCCGTCTGGCCACTCTACCATAAAGGCCTGATTGGTGGAGTGCTGCAGAGATGATTACCTTTCTGTAAGGCTCTCCCATCTCCACAGAGGAACTCTGGAGCTGTCAGAGTGACCACCTCCCTGACCAAGGCCCTTCTCCCCTGATTGCTCAGTTTGGCAAGGCCAAACTCTAGGAAGAGTCTTGTTGGTTCCAAACTTCTTACATTTAAGACTGATGGAGGCCACTGTGTTCTTGGGGACCTTCAATGCTTTAAAAATGTTTGGTATCTTTCCCCAGGGTCTATGCCTCGACACAATCCTGTCTCAGAGCTCTACTGACAATTCCTTTGACCTCATGGCTTGGTTTTTGCTTTGACATGTACGGTCAACTGGGGGACCATATATAGACAGGCCTTTCCAAATCATGTCCAATCAATTGAATTTACCACAGGTGGACTCCAATGAAGTTGTAGAAACATCTCAAGGATGATCAGTGGAAACAGGATGCACCTGAGCTCAATTTTGAGTCTCATTGCAAAGGGCCTGCATACTTATGTAAATAAGATGTTTCTGTTTTTGCCAGAGGTGTTTTGGTGCAAACCTGTCATCAAAGCAAAGGGTGGCTACTTTGAAGAATCTAAACTCTCAAATATATTTTGGTTTGTTTTACACTTTTTTGGTTACTACATGATTCCATATCTGTTATTTCATAGATTTGACTTCTTCCCTATTATTCTACGATGTAGAAAATAGTAAAAATAAAGAAAAACCCTTAAATGAGTAGGCATGTCCAAACTTTTGACTGGTACTGTATATATATTTCACTGTGAGAATCTGCTGCTGACTATCAGGTAACGAGCAGGCTATGAGTGAGTGAGTGAAGTGGAGAGGGGGAGGGGGAGGGCTGGAGGCGTGTGTGTGTGTTAAGAGCACTYGTTGAGAGTGCTGCAGCAGAGGCAGCTGAGTCATGGAGACAGAGCACGTGTACATCGTGACAACTTTTTAACCAGTTGTAGGTAGGTTATTTAAATTGGTCATTATGGAGACACCCCTTTTCCATAAAACATATTAACACGGTTTCATCAGACAGAGAATCTTGTTTCTTGAMAGTCTTTAGGTGCCTTTTGGCAAACTCCAAGTGGGCTGTCATGTGCCTTTTACTAAGTAGTGGCTTCCGTCTGGCCACTTTACCATAAAGGCCTGATTGGTGGAGTGCTGCAGAGATGGTTGTCGTTCTGGAAGGTTCTCCCATCTCCACAGAGGAACTCTGAACGCACAAGCATTTCGCTACTCCTGCAATAACATCTGCTAATCACGTGTATGTGACCAATACAATTTGATATGATTTGATTTGGAGCTAGGTCAGAGATACCATCGAGTTCTTGGTCACCTCCCTGACCAAGGCCCTTCTCCTCCGATTGCTCAGCTTGGCCGGGCGGCCAACTCTAAGAAGAGTCTTGGTGGTTCCAAACTTCTTACATTTAAGAATCCTGGAGGCCAACGTGTTCTTGGGGACCTTCAATGCTGCAGAAATYTTTTGGTACCCTTCCCCAGATCTGTGCCTTGACACAGTCCTGTCTTGGAGCTCTACYGACAAATACAAATTCCAGAATAATAGGTTAAAACGTGAATTAATTAATGTCCTATATATTGCTATTGCCTGTTGAGAGCTACAGCTGTACTAAAATGCCCTGTACACACTTAACCTGCTTCCAGCCCAACAATGGCATTCCAGACAAGATAACTAGCTATATTTAGCAAACATTGAGCTTCATAATTACCATCTGGCTAGATATAAATTATTAATCTAGCTAACCAGCTACTTGAACATTCAAAAAACTACCTCAATCTATATTTAGCTATCATTTCATCYTGGCTAGCTTGCTAGCCAACTTAGCATGTGTCCCTATAACGTAGCATGGGGTTTGATTAGCTTGCTAATCGATTACAATTTGTAACACAGTGGCTATTTTAGGTAGCTAGTTAGTTAAACATGACAACMGGCAAACATGAAAAAGCTTGTTATGACAATGGCAAAACGTCATCTYGCGAAAAATCAAGCAGGCAATAATGATTCTCACTGAGAAATAGCTGTCAACTGGTTGTCATGTCCACAGTACTGCATGAACCGTGATCACGGTTGATAGATGAGACATTAGCCAAACGGGTACTGTATAGATAAATATTGGCATCATGGCTAGTATAAGGTTTATGTACATGGTTTGTTAGTCAATAAATGCAATTTTTAAGTGAACCCAGACCAGTTTCAACAGAAATTGTCCTCGTTGAACTGCACTATCACTGTTGCCAACTATTTTTCTGTGAGAATCTCTATTGCCTCCTCTTTGTCGCTAGATGACGTTTTGCAGTTGCAGCCAAACCTCTCTGCACCAATTTGCCTCGCTGCTGCAGCGGTTCCCAATGTAGCATTTTTGTCCTCTCTCCCACTGCAAAAATTAAAACATAGTTCCTAATTGATGACATTACTGCGCTCTCCTATGACTGAAARAGGAAGAATAACTAACAAAATTTTATTACAAACGTTGTGACAGTGATTTTATAGTTTGCAATTGTTTTGTTGTGATATAATTGTTTTAATACTGTTTGGACTCCAGGAAGAGTAGCTGCGGGGATCCTAATGAATACAAAAAAATACAAAAATTGTGAGAAAATAAAACAGCATCTCCACCCCGCTGATCCTCAAAACTGGAGCCCAACAAAGGTGCATTCTCAGCCTTCTGCTGTACTCCCTGTTCACCCATGACTGCGTGGCCATGCACGCCTCCAACTCAATCATCAAGTTTGCAGACGACACCACAGTGGTAGGCTTGATTACCAACAACGACGAGACGGCCTACAGGGAGGAGGTGAGGGCCCTCGGAGTGTGGTGTTAGAAAAATAACCTCTCACTCAACGTCAACAAAACAAAGGAGATGATCGTYGACCTCAGGAAACAGCAGAGGGAGCATCCCCCCATCCACATCGARGGGACAGTAGTGGGGAGGGTGMAAAGTTTTAAGTTCCTCGGTGTACACATCACGGACAAACTGAAATGGTCCACCCACACAGACAGCATGGTGAAGAAGGCGCAACAGAGCCTCTTCAACGTCAGGAGGCTGAAGAAATGTGGCTTGTCACCGAAAACACTCACACACTTTTACAGATGCACAATCGAGAGCATCCTGTTGGGCTGTATCACCGCCTGGTACGGCAACTGCTCCGCCCACAACTGCAAGGCTCTCCAGAGGGTAGTGCGGTCTGCACAACGCATCACCAGGGGCAAACTACCTGCCCTCCAGGACACCTACAGCACCCGATATCACAGGAAGMACAAAAAGATCATCAAGGAGAACAAGCACCCGAGCTACTTCCTGTTCACCCCGTGCAGTGGCTATCATCCAGAAGGCGAGGTCAGTACAGGTGCATCAAAGCTGGGGCCGAGAGACTGAAAAACAGATTCTGTCTCAAGGCCATCAGACTGTTAAAGAGCCATCACTAACATTGAGTGGCTGCTGCCAACATACAGACTCAAATCTCGTGCCACTRTAATACATTTAATAAATGGATTTAATTAAGGTATCACTAGCCACTTTAAATAAGGCCACTTWATTCATGTCTACATACCCTACATTACTCATCTCATATGTATATACTGTATCCTATACCATCTACTGCATCTTGCCTATGCCGCCAGGCCATCGCTCATCCATATATTTWTATGTACATATTCTTATTCATCCCTTTACATTTGTGTGTATAAGGTAGTTGTTGTGAATTTGTTAGTGCAMTAATATCTAGCAAGTAATCTGTCGGAACTAGAAACACAAGCATTTCGTCTACACTCGCATTAACATCTGCTAACCATGTGTATGTGACCAATAAKATTTGATTTGATTTGTCAGTCGCCAATGCAGTGACTTGATTAGCTGCTTAGCTAACTGTTGTAGCTAGCTTACTGACAGTTAAAGGTAGACTCAGCGAAATTACGTTGCCACGAGTAGCACCGCAGATATTCAGATGAGCGAGGTGCATCTACGTCATATCGCTGAGCCTACCTTCAACTTACAATACGATCACATTTTTTTTGTGTGCAGCAGAGTTGCATGTAACATTTCCCCTTCCAGGACTTTATGTGAATAAAAAAATAGGCACTTTTACAACTGCTCAAGAACAATGACTGTCGAGGCGMGGAAATAAATAAAGAACACCAACAGTTAAGCTATCAAATCCCTAATGTTCAACTACAGAAGGTATACCAGAACTGACCTTTAATGACCCCCCCAGGATAAAAGCGTTTTATGAGGCACTGAAATACAGTGCGGAGGACATGGTCTTCAATAATATTGAATACTTATATCACACATGATCAATAATATAATATCTTTATTACACAATCAGAAGCTCCAGGTTCCCATTATGATTGTTCCAGTATGAGAATCATTCCCTCAGTTTGGTCCTAAGGGAGTACTCACCACTCACCAGGAGTGGGGGGGGGGGGGGGGGGGGGGGGGGGGTAGTTGGTTAGGCAGTGCTGTCACTCCTAAAGGCATCGCCCCCGTTCTTCATTACACGCGGCATCCCTCAAGGCGCATTGTAAGTGTAGGCATTAGGCCAGACCACAGCCCAGCAGGATAGTTAATGGGCACTAAGGATGATCAATAAGTGGCAATGAATGTGCTCCCTCGGAACAGAATAGGGACTTTGTTCATTTGCCTCGCACTGATATTCCTACTGAGTGCAGTGGTTTTCAAGAGGCAACCCACTGGGCACAGTTCAACAGTCTAGTTTTGATTTACATTTGGTTGCGTTGTCAACTAATGTGAAATCAACCAAAAATGTCACCATGACATTGAATTTAGGTTTAAAGATGGGTGACAAAAATACTTAACGCCCTTACATTGAGGACTTTTTGCAAATCAAATCAGTTTTCCASMTTATTTCAATGTCATCACATATGTCCTGTGGCTCAGTTGGTAGAGCATGACACTTGCAGTGCCAGGGTGTGGATTCGATTCCCACGGTGAAACAGTATGAAAAAGTATGCACTCACTACTGTAAGTCGCTCTGGATATGATGTTGAAATGATGAGAAAACAATGTTGATTCAACTTGTTTTTGCACCAGTGGGAAGCCTTTTGCGGATGTGTTCGTGCAGGTCAATGGATGAAGGTGAATAATGGGCTTGTGAAGTGGGATTTTCTGTGTGTAATGTGTATGCCTTGTTATTCCTAATAGCCATGTCCCTGCATGGCTTCTGTTTTTCAATATTAATTTCATTAGACAAAATTATTTCTATCTCATTTTTTCTGGAGTTCACCCCAAACTTCATAAACTGTTACTAATGATCTCTGATACCCATAAATAACCCTTTACTAATGATCTCTGATACCCATAAATAACCCTTTACTAATGATCTCTGATACCATTAAGGATCCTCCTCTTCTTTTCTATTTTCGCTTAAAATGATATACCTAAATCTAACTGCCTGGAGCTCAGGTCTTGAACAAGGATATGCATATTCTTGGTACCATTTGAAAGGAAACACTTTGAAGTTTGTGGAGATGTGAAAGGAATGTAGGAGAATATAACACAATAGATTTGGTAAAAGATAATACAAAGAAWAAAACAACCATTCTTTTATATTTTTTTTGTACCATCTTTGAAATGCAAGGGAAAGGCCATAATGTATTATTTCAGCCCAGGTGCAATTTAGAGTTTGGCCACTAGATGYCAGCAGTGTATGTGCAAAGTTTTAGACTGATCCAATGAACCATTGCACTTCTGTTCAAAATGTAGTATCAAGACTGCCCAAATGTGRWTAKTTTGTTTATTAATAACTTTTTATGTTCAAAATTGTGCACTATCCTCAAACAATAGCATGSTATTCTTTCACTGTAATAGCTACTGTAAATTGGACAGTGCAGTTAGATTAACAAGAATGTAAGCTTTCTGCCAATATCAGATATGTCTATGTGGAAATGTTCTTGTTACTTACAACCTCATGCTAATCGCATTAGCCCACGTTAGCTCAACCGTCCCCGATCCCGAAGAAGTTTTAATACTAATGATCTCTGATTCCCGTTAGTAACCCTTTACTAATGATCTCTGATTCCCGTTAGTAACCCTTTACTAATGATCTCTGATTCCCGTTAGTACACCCTTTACTAATGATCTCTGATACCCGTTAATTAACCCTTTACTAATGATCTCTGATCCCGTTAGTAAACCCTTTACTAATGATCTCTGATTCCCGTTAGTACCCTTTACTAATGAATCTCTGATATCCCGCGTTAGTAACCCTTGTACTAATGAATCTCTGATTCCGTTAGTAACCCTTTTACTAATGATCTCTGATTCCCGTTAGAACCCTTTACTAATGATCTCTGATTCCCGTTAGTAACCCTTTTACTAATGATCTCTGATTCCCGTTAGAACCCTTACTAATGATCCGATTGCCCGTTATGTAACCCTTTACTAATGATCTCTGATTCCCGGTAGTAACCCTTTACTAATGATCTCTGATTCCCGCTTAGGTAACCCTACTAATGATCTCTGGATACCCATGTTCATAACCTTTACTAATGGGGGGGGGCGATCTCTGATGTGTGGCGCGCAGGTAGTAAACCCTTTACTGAAATGATGCTCTGATTCCCGTTAGCTAACCCGTTAACTAATGATCTCTGAGACCCATTCATAACCCTTTACTCCAAGTTATTTTTAACTGTTGCATAATATGAGCACATGACATACGATATATGTCTGACTATATCATATACAGTACTTATCAATTATGAAGAGATTTGGTTTTGAAATCCTCTGTTAAAAATATCCATGAAATGATATTTGACAAATGATATTTGATATTTGACATTTTTTGACCAAGGTCTCTTTTACAGATTGGACCTGTATTACAAAAATATACACATTAATACGATATGAAAAGCAAAGTAGAGATACAAAACAAGTCATATAAAACAAACAAAGTATATTTCCAAAACACTGTATACACCAATTTTTCACATTTGTGTTTGTAAAATATTACTGTTCTCAGATTTTTTATTCATAGATTTGAGATGTGTATGAAAATGCTTTTTTTTATTGCAAAAATCTATATATCCATTGTTTAGCTGGAATGGAATGTTCGTTTCAAGTTTTAATGTCACATGCACAAGTACACTGAAATGCCTTTCTTGCAAGCTCTAACTCCAACAATGCAGTAATCAATAACAATGTAATACCAAAATAACAAGGTAGAACAAAAACACACAAGATATAAAAATAAGAAGAACACGATAAAGTAAGTAAGTGTACTATATACAGGGTCAGTCAGTTCCAGTAACATATTTACAATGTGCCGGGGATACTGGATCAATAGAGAAAGATATGTATAGGGGTGAGGTGACTAGGCATCAGGATATACATGTATGATGAACAGAGTAACAGCAGCGTATATGATGATTGTATGTGATTGGGTGTGCGTGTGTGTAGTCAGTATAAATGTATGTGTGTGTGAGAAAATTATGTAGTGAGTGTTTGTTTTGTTTGTGTGTTGGGAGTGCATGAGTGTGTAGTGCCCTGTGAGTGTGTAGTGTCCCTGTCAGTGTGGGTATGCCCTGTCAGTGTGTAGTGCCCTGTCATGGTAGTGAGTAGTGACGCCTGTGCAGTGTGTAGTGCCCTGTGAGTGTGTAGTGCCTGTGAGTGTGTGTAGTGCCCTGTGAGGTGTAGTGCCCTGTCAGTGTGTGTAGTGCCCTGTGAGTGTGTAGTGCCTGTCAGTGTGTAGTGCCCTGTCAGTGTGTAGTGCCTGTAGTGAGTGCCTGATGTAAGTGCCCTGTGAGTGTGTAGTGCCTGTGAAGTGTGTAGTGCCCCTGTGAGTGCTGGTAGTGCCCTGTGAGTGTGTAGTGCCTGTCAGTGTGTAGTGCCCTGTCAGTGGTGTAGTGCCCTGTCAGTGTGTAGTGCCCTGTCAGTGTGTAGTGCCCTGTAGTGTGTAGTGCCTGTGAGTGTGTGTAGTGCCACTTGACTGTTTAAAACCTAGCAGTACTACTCATTTGTCTGAGAGTGATAGCATTTTCCATAAAACATGATTATTTGTCTCTGAAATGACTTCTCCAAAACAATAAAAGCTCATTTACCAACATTTCCCGAAAATGGATATACTGTATAGCATTTTAGAATGAAACTCTTCAAACACATTGTTAATTAAAGAGGTCCTCAATCAGCACCAATTCATCCAATTTGAGAGAGTTCAATAAAACTAAACGCTGATTRACCTAACTCTGTAGAGACCAAAGGAATGTCCAGAGTTAGCCATCCCTGAGAACGTGTATGGTAACTTGTACTTCTAAAAGTGATTAATGATGTTAGGTACAGAGGGAGTTTTTGTAAAATAATCTTAGAAACGAAAAGAMAGCAATGCATCGATCTACGAGACTTCAAAGAGGGCCAACCTGCTTTCTGATTTAGAATGCAGTGATGTGTACTGAACCTGTCGACCCGTAATAAAGCGTAGTGTGCTGTGATAAACTGCATCCAATGGTTTCAGTGTATTGGCAGCTGCATTCATATAGTCTAGGACCGGTAGAACATTGACTGAACATTCCTGCCGGTGATATTCCATTGATAGCCTTCACATAATATTACACTGTTTGTGTGAAATGTGAAAACGTCTTCATTCAGACCTGTGTGGCCTTGCTCTCTGATTCCCCCTTCACCATTTGGCCACATGGTTGTGCAGTTAAAGCCCGGAGGTATACGTTTGTGCCAGCACTGTAAWTTGCCTTGTTAGTGCTCACCTCATTTTGTTTCCTGATTCTCAAAATGTCTCCACAAGAAACAGTCTATTTTCGAGGATTGCGAAATCCATTGTGTTTCTTATATGCATTTGAACATGACTGTAAAGTGGTGCGCTTGTGCCTGGTGTGTGCAATCAGAAATGTGTCACATTCATTAAAAATAGTTTATTATCATTGCTTCAGCATAGTTTATACTGCTGGAAGARGCTGTGACTGGTTGATACGACGCTGCCTTGACTTTCTGTCCAGAAMGCCTACCTTTACAATATGAGTCAGTCTGCATCCTAGTAGTGCCAATGGTTTTCAGAATGTTCTAGTTGTATTTGTACTGTAGACTGTATAAATGCAGGGTACACTTATTTTACAATTCCAAGCACAAGCATGCTCCTCTATGGATCATCTCAGTTTAACCTTCCCATTAATTAAAGTCACGTACATCCAATATGAACCAAAGATCACATCTTTAGATGGCATTTAATCCCTGGTAGGGCTCTTGGCCTAGATGGAAATTAATTCAGGCTCCAAACTGAAATTCAGCCTTGGGATGGCGCCACCATACTAATTTGATACTGCATCAAATATCTATTTTGTTGAACTGCAGGGAGGAACAGTCATCTATTATGAGTTTCACCTGTCTTGCATTTAGAGTACTGTGCCTCCCTGACTGACAATTAGATAACCTACTGGACTTCGCCAAACAAACTGACAACTTGACAGAAAATACAATCTGAATCTGTGTTCTGAGGTAAAACCWCTCTCATAGGAAACAGAACTGGAGTAAACTAAGTCTAGACATAACACCTTCACGTATTAACCTTACTCATCTTCTGTTAAGCATTCTGATTGATATTAATCAYCATACAACGGGTGGGTTTAWTCCTGAATTCTGATTGGTTCAAACCGCATTCCAGCCAGTGTCTATTCCACAAGTTACCTCCGGCTAAATRTATGACGTTAAAATGCCTATTTACTCTGTTCCATCTGACTGCGCAATCCACTGTCTCATCAGCKCAGCCAATGCATGTATAAACTTGATCTCCACTATAAAAAGCATCTAGACATTATCTCACATTTCTTTTAGACTAACATTTAGTTTTCAACAGCGGAGATTTGTATAAACCTTGCTGTCTATCTCGCCTTATATTTAGCATTCTGATTGATATTAATCAATAGAATAGTCTGTATTAACACATTTCCTCATAACATAGACCTATTATACAGCCCCAGATTCAAACCTTGTCTTTTATAGCCTTGAATAAGATCCCRGATCATTTATGATTCATGGAGGTCCTGCTCTCTCCCGTCCCCTGCAGGTTTCTGACGATGACTCTCCAGAGCCAGGTCTGGGCATGGAGATGGAGACTGTCCAGGTGCGGAGGCTCTCCTGCCGGAACCTGCAGCTTCCCCCATTGGCCTTTAGGCAGGCGGAGCAGCGTGACTGGGCCCCGAGGCCAGAGACGGAGCAGATCCCTCGGCCCACTAGCCTCGCCCTCAGGATCCCCCCGCTCATCGCCATCACCTCAGCAGACACCAGCAGGTAAGAGAGACAGGAGACTGCATGTGGAGACAAAGGTCTGGTGGCAGGGTCGTGGGATGTGGATTGATGTGTGTGTGAGAGAGAGAGAACGAGACAGGTGGATGAGCGAGAGAGGGAAAGAGACAGTGAAAGAGTCAGACAAGGAGACTCAGAGAAGCTTAGTGGTCTTTTCATTATTGAGTGTGTGTGTGTATCTGTGCTCCTTAAAATGTCTGGCTTTGTGTGTCAGTATATGTGTGAGTATAAATGCATATGGTCTTTGTAATTTACAATCATGGAACACTAAAGCTAGAGTGGATGCAATCTGCTCTCCATTCAGACAGCACAAAGATCATTAAACTCTAGTCTGAATTACGATGGTAGTCGCCCCTTGAAAGCCTGTGAATGACATACAGTAGGCAATAAGCATTTTGGTGAATCATGTAAAATGTGATCAGCTTTACTCTGAGCGTGATGTCTCTACGTGTGACTCATCAATGCAAATGTATACTACTGGGTTTTGATTTTAAGAACACAGTGTCCTTCAGCCAGAAAACTGCAGCCTCTCTACTTCAAGCCACAGTCGGCTCTTTCAATGTCCTGTGTCAGCTTCAAAAGATCCTCACAAAATTGATTTGCCCTTGTTTTCCTCTCTGCAGAATAGAGTTTCACAGGTAGATAGAACCTTTGTTATAGTCCTAACTGTTAATATACATTTTTATTATTTCTGGATCGCTATGTGCACCTTGGCACAGCAATCGTTCTCCCTCTTAGTTATAGTTGCAGCTATGGTTTATCCACCCATTTATTTTTGTGGGTGTGTGAGAGACAAAAAAAAAAAAGTCTTTATCCTACTCTCTTTTCAGTCTAGAAATGTATACCTTTTGTGCTCTTGTAGGAAGCAATCACTCCTCTATTACTGACTCTAAATGATCTATAACTGAGCTAATAACTCACTAACTAGCAAAGGATATGAACAAAATGTGCACACGTGGCAACATGCAGCTCTCGCTATGATTTCAAAACAATCACATCTACTCATGACCGCTTATGCTGTAAACACAGTCCAGTTCAAAGTAAATGGCACAGATCCATATATGGCAATGGTCGATTTGCATATAGGCCTACTGCAGCTCTAATTGTTTATGTCGCACGGGTATGTGTAGAATACGGGCTGAGTAGTGCCTGTCAATGCAATAGAATCCTACACCGATGCGTTCTGCCAACAACAGGGACGGCAAGTAGCCTAGCAGTTAAGAGCATTGGGCCAGTAACTGAAAGGTTGCTGGTTCGAATCCCTGAACCAATTAGGTGAACACTCTGCCAATGTGCCCTTGAGCAAGGCACTTAACCCTAATTGCTCCTGTAAGTCGCTCTGGATAAGAGTGTCAGCTCAAATGATCTTGCATAGTTCATTTAGTTTTGGTATGTTGCATTGAAAGTGGCTAATATTGCGTTGATTCGATCACAGTTGCCACGGTAAAGGGAAACGTTGATAGTGTTAACAGGGAAAACTCTAGAACAGTGGTCCTCAKRCTTTTCTGAGTCAAGATCACTTTCTGAGTCAAAGTGCAAACCGAGATCTACCGCTCAGATTTTTTGTTYTTGACATGACTTCAATGCAACATTAACCAATTAAAAACAGTACTGCAGCAATGAGGTTTGTGCAGTAAGCTATAAGGCCCAATAAATTATGACCGTATATTATCTTTGCATGAATTGCCCTGCCAATGCATTGTTGTTCGAGCCATTTTGAGGTAGGCTATATGATCACACTGGTAATAGATCTGTTGTTGTATTACTTGTGAGGCACAGCTGAGTGAGCATACATTTAAATAATTAGCTTTTTATTTTTATTTTACTTGGCTGATGGTGCCTGCATCTGATTGTCAGTCTCAGCAGAGGGTGAGAGCAGCATCTCAACATCCCTCCGCTCTCCCTTTCCTCTGCTGATACTGACCTAAAAGGGACTCCATCTAATGGTGAAACTCAAGTCGCACCACATTATTTCTGCCTCATGCACGAATTCATGTTGTTACTCCTATGAACAGAGAAAGTMAAATATTCCTCGATATTAAAAAAGACCCAAGCCGCTAATAATAACAACGCAAGCCTATAGATAGACTTTCCTACTCATTCATTACTGCTGCACTGCTTGTTGTAGCACTGAGTGTAAATAGGAAGAACGTGCATTTTATGGATTATAAATGTATTGAATACAAAGTGTTGACAGTGCTGAGTAAGAACTTAAACATGAACTCACTCATAAAAACAGCAGCTCTTTGCTGTATTCGTTGACAGTCTCTCTCTAGTCATGGTTTTAAACGTTTTGAATACTCACAGTACCAACTTTGCTGCAGCTTTCTTTAATGCCTGCTACGTTACTGCYGACACGGTCATCTGAGCCATCCGTTTGGCCAGCGGTAGGCCTACAGTGCACTTGATTTGCTCTCTGGGCCTGCCGGGAAGGCAGAAGTTGTTCGCCTACCCAGCGTGCAGGGCATCTGAATCGGGTGCACTTACCGCCAACAGCCCGAGACGAATAACAAAAAATAGGAACACAAGGCTTTATCATTGTTTGTTTTTTTACATAAATGTTTGGTGATCGACTAGGAATGCCTTGGAGATCGACTAGGAATGCCTTGGAGATCGACTAGGAATGCCTTGGAGATCGACTAGGAATGCCTTGGAGATCGACCAGTTTAGAGGGAACAGTGTTTCCTACATAGTGTACCACTTAAAGTGTACCACCTTGTGGGCCCTGGTCAAAAGTAGTGCACTATACTGGGAATAGGGTGCCATTTGAGACACATCCAAAGCCAATCAGGACCTCTCATGCCGAATTCTCTTTGGGTCAGCGACTCGCCCTTCATTTAGATTCGGTTGTATGATACCGTTGGTCTAGAAACAATGCCACGTAGATGTGAGCATAGTTTCATGTTATTCATATTTATGAGAATACATGAGAATACTGAATGACACTGGTTGGATTACTATAAGTGCCATTTCTAGTATACTTCATTGTTCCTAACCCGTTGTAGTTGTGAGTGTGTAAACCTTTGCCATTGTTTATATTCAGGAATTGATAGTGTCTGGAGAGAAACTGGAGATGAGATGGGAATAGTGATCTATGATTCCCATTCATGAACAATTACTCCATGGTTTCTCGTAAAGAAAGAAGATGGAGAGCTGTGTTTTGTTAGTATCTCTCTGACAATGGRAGTTTCATCTGAAAAGGTCAGCCCCCGGAGTTTGTTGTTGGATGGGAGTTTTGATGGATTGTGGGGTGTGTGAGGATGTCAGTGTACAAATCAAATTGTATTGGTCGGCATACACATATTTGCAGATGTTTTCGCAGGTGCAGCGAAATGCTTGTTTTTCTAGCTCCAACAGTAACACCTAGCATAACAAAATAACACATCCAAAAAATAAAAATAAAGAAATATCAGAACGAGCAATGTCAGAGTCTGGAATATAAATACAGTGCCTTCAGAAAGTATTCATACCCCTTGATTTATTCCACATTTTGTTGTGTTACAGCCTGAATTCTAAATGGATTAAATATCCCATAATGACAAAGTGAAAACATGTTTTTATAAATATTTGCAAATGTATGAAAATTAAATACAGAAATAGCACYTTTACTTAAGTGTTCACATCCCTGAGTCAATACATTGTAGAAGCACTTTTGGCAGCGATTACAGCTGTGAGTCTTTCTGGGCAAGTCTAAGAGCTTTCCATATATTTGCCAATTATTATTTAAAAGATTCTGTCAAATTGTTTGTTGATCATCGCTAGACAACTATTTTCAGGTCTTGCCATAGATTTTCAAGTAGATTTAAGTCAAAACTGTAACTCGTCCACTCAGGAACATTCACCGTCTTCTTTGTAAGCAACTCCACTGTAGATGAGGCCTTGTCTTTTAGGTTATTGTCCTGCTTAAAGGTGAATTCATCTTCCAGTGTCTGGTGGAAAGAAGWCTGAACAAGGTTTCTCTAGGACTTTGCCTGTGCTTAGCTCCATTCCATTTCTTTTTTATCCTGAAAAACTCCCCAGTCCTACAAGCATACCCATAACATGATGCAGCCACCAATATGCTCGAAAATAGTGAGAGTGAAACTCAGTAATGTGTTGTATTGGCATTGCACCAAACATAACACTTTGTATTCAAGGCAAAAAGTGAATTGCTATGCCACATTTTTTTCATTATTACTTTAGTGCCTTGTTGCAAACAGGATGCATGTTTTGAAATATTTGTTTTTCTGTACAGGCTTCCTTCTTTTCACTCTGTCAATTAGGTTAGTATTGTGGAGTTACTACAATGTTGTTGATCCATCCTCAGTTTTCTCCTATCACAGCCATTAAACTCTGTAGAATATAAATTAGTCATTTTGGAGTCACTTTTATTGTAAATAAGAATATAATATGTTTCTAAACACGTCTACATTCATGTGGATGCCACCATGGTTACGGATAGTCCTGAATGAATCATGAATAATGATGAGTGAGAAAGTTAGATGCACAAATATCATACCCACCCAAAAATGCTAACCTCCCCTGCTATTGTAATGGTGAGAGGTTAGCATACTTCTGTAACTTTCTCACTCATCATTATTCACGATTCATTCAAGACTATCCYTAATTATGGTAGCATCCACATGAATGTAGAAGTGTTCAGAAACATATTCTATTCTTACTTAAAATAAAAGTGACTCCAATAATTTCTATTGGGCACAAAATAATCTGAAACACAACCAAAACAAACAGCAAATGCATCCAACAAGTTTGTAGAGTCACAAGTTTGATGTAATCACTGCAGGCTAGCATGTCACATCTTCTCCTGCTCTTCCCCTCCGGCGTACGACGTCACCAGAATACTAACCACCGGTCCTGGGATTCATCATTACGCATACATGGCACTCATCATTACGTGCACCTGTTAATCATTATGATTCACACCTGGACTTCATTACCTTCATCATTTCCTCCCCTTTATATGTCCCTCCCTTATGTTCTCACCAGATGGTATTGTTCTTGTTTACCAGAGTGTAGCCTTATGGAATTGTCTCGTTACTGGTTTTGTTTTATTAAACGTTTCACCTGCACCTGCTTCCTGACTCACAGCTCCGTTATTACTTAGCAATATGGGACCAAATACTAAACTTTAGACTACTTTAATAAACACATAAGTGAATTTGTCCCAATACCTTTGGTCCCCTAAAATGTGTGGGACTATGTACAAAAAGTGCTGTAATTTCTAAACGGTTCACCAGATATGGATGAAAATACTCTCAAATGAAAGCTGACCCGTACAAAAAAAGTAGACTGCTGTCACGCCCTGACCTTAGAGAGCCTTTTTATGTCTCTATTTGGTTTGGTCAGGGTGTGATTTGGGGTGGGCATTCTATGTTTTTGTTTTCTATGATTTTGTATTTCTATGTTTTGGCCGGGTATGGTTCTCAATCAGGGACAGCTGTCGATCGTTGTCTCTGATTGGGAACCATACTTAGGTAGCCCTTTTCCCTCCTTTCAGTGTGGCAAGTTAACTTTGTTTGTGGCACATAGCCCTTGAGCTACACGGTTGTTTTGTATTTTTTTATTGTTTTTGTCAGCGTCATTTCTAATAAAAGGAATATGTACGCTCACCACGCTGCGCTTTGGTCCAGTTCTTTAGACGGCCGTGACAACTGTGGTATTTTGGATGCCGTAATTGCAGAATTACTGCAGTTATACTGCAATCTAACTGCAGTTACACTGCAKAATTACTGCAGTAAAATAAAGTTTTATTTTGGACGCAGTATTTGATTTATACTGCAGTTATACTGCAATCTAACTGCAATATTTTTTCATAAGGGCAGTCTGCACTTTAACCTCAGTCATTGTATAATTTCAAATCCAAAGTGCTGGATTAAAGAGCCAAAACAACAACAAATGAGTCTCTATCCCAATACTATTGGAGCTCACAGTACATATGAAAGGGGTAAAACAGTATGTAAACATTATTAAAGTGACCAGTGTTCTATGACTATAAGGGGCAGGGTATTGGACGGAGGCCGACTAGTGGCGACAATTTAGCAGTCTGATGGCCTGGATATAGAAGCTTTGATCTCCGCCTTCTAGATGGTAGTGGGGTGAACAGGCTGTGGCTTGGGTGGCTGAGGACATTGATGATCTTCTTGGCCTTCCTGTGACACCGGGTGCTGTCAGTGTGCCCCCGGTGATACGTTGGGCTGACCGCACCACCCTCTGGAGAGCCCTGCAGATGCGTATAGTGTAAGTGCTGTACCAGGGGGTGATACAGCCCTACAGTGGTGCGTGGCCACGCAGTCATGGGTAAACAGGGAGGACAGGAGGGGGCTGAGCACGCACCACTGCGGGGCCCCCGTGTTGAGGATCAGCGTGGTGGAGGTGCTGTTGCCTACCTTCACCACCTGGGGTCGGCCCATCAGGAAGTTGGGGTGGTATGCAAATCGTAGTGGGTCTAGGGTGTCGGGTAAGTTGGAGGTGATATGATCCTTAATTAGCCTCTCAAAGCACTTCATGATGACAGAAGTGAGTGCAATGGGGCGATAGTCATTTAGTTTAGTTAGTTAGTTAGTTCACTTTCTTGGGTACAGGAACAATGGTGGACATCCTGAAGCAAGTGGGGACAACAGACTGGGATAGAGAGAGATTGAATATGTCTGTATACACTCCAGCCAGCTGGTCTGCACATGCTCTGTGGACGCGGTTTGGGATGTCGTCTGGGCCGGCAGCCTTGCGAGGGTTAACGCACTTAAATGTCTTACTCACGTCGACCACGGAGAAGGGGAGCTCAGAGTCCTCGTGAGCTGCGGTGGCCCATGTCGGCGGCTCAATGTTTTCCTCTAAGTGGGCATAGAAGGTGTTTGGCTTGTCCGGGAGTGAGGCGTTGGTGTCTGTGACATGGCTGGCTTTCCCTTTATAATCTGTGATTGTCTGGAGTCCCTGTCACATGCGTCTTTGTGTCTGAGCTGTTGAATTGCAACTCCACTTTGTCCCCGTACTGTCGTTTTTCCTCTTTGATTGCTTTACGGAGGTCATTGCTGGTCTGTGTGTACACATCCATGTTCCCAGTCACCTTGCCGTGGTTAAATGCAGTGGTCTACTTTTCAGTTTTGCGTGAATGCTGCTATCTATCCACGGTTTTTGGTTTGGATAGGTTGTAATCGTCACCGTGGGAACAACATCCTCTATGCACTTCCTGATGAACGCCGTCACCAAGTCAGTGTATACGTCAATACTTTTCTCAGGGGCAACCCGGAACATTTTCCAGTCCGCGTGATCAAAACAATCTTGAACCATAGATTCCGATTGGTCAGACCAACGTTGAACAGTCCTCTCACACACATAGGCAACCACACACAGACAGACAACCTGACACACACACACACACACACACACACACACACACACACACACACACACACACACACACACAGACACACACATGCACACACACACACACACAGACACACACGGGCACACTCCGACACACACACACACACACACACACACACACACACACACACACACACACACACACACACACACACACACACACACACACACACACACACAGTCTTGGTCTTTTTGTTACTGTGGTTACATTTAGAGAAAAGATGGAAAATCATCCGCCCTCCTGTTGTTCCCAATCAATGTCCCCCTGCTCTCATTCCATGAAAAGCCCACCCTTACCCCCTGCTGTCATTCCATGAAAAGCCCACCCTTACCCCCTGCTCTCATTCCATGAAAAGCCCACKATGCCCTCCTCCTGGGCTGTACATTTGGGCCACGCTCAGGAAGAAAATCACTAGCTGGTTAAGCAAAGAGAAGTGAGCTGTAGCCATTTTGAATGTAGGCATTGACACGAATTTACATTTGACTGCAGACGGGGTTGCTATGATTAAGCCTTTTTTGTCTGTCGTAACAATAGGTCCATCTCTTCATGGGAAGTGTAATCTCTCTATGGTCACACAGGGAAAAAGTTTAAGCTTATTCTATAAGGATCGAGGCTTCCTGGCAGTATTCGCCGTTCTTGTCTCTTGGCAAACTATACTGTACAGTATGTGCCCATCAACCTACAGTACTTCATGAATCAGGTCATTGTTAGCCCTATGGAAATTATTGTTATACATACAGCTCTGGAAAAAATGAAGAGACCACTGCAAACTTATCAGTTTCTCTGGTTTTACTATTTATAGGTATGTGTTTGGGTAAAATGGACATTTTTGTTTTATTCTATAAACTACTGACAACATTTCTCCCAAATTCCAAATAAAAATATTGTCATTTAGAGCATTTATTTGCAGAAAATYACAACTGGTCAAAATAACAAAGAAGATGCAGTGTTGTCAGACCTCGAATAATGCAAAGAAAACAAGTTCATAATCATAACCGATCCTCCACCAAATTTCACAGTGGGTGCGAGACCTGGAGAAGCCTACAAGCCACAGTGTCTCGCACCCACTGTGACATTTGGTGGAGGATCGATGATGATCTGGGGTTGCTTCAGCAAGGCTGGAATCAGGCAGATTTATCTTTGTGAAGGACGCATGAATTAAGCCACGTACAAGGTTGTCCTGGAAGAAAGCTTGCTTCCTTCTGCTCGGACAATGTTCCCCAACTCTGAGGATTGGTTTTTCCAACAGGACAATGCTCCATGCCACACAGCCAGGTCAATCAAGGTGTGGATGGAGGACCACCAGATCAAGACCCTGTCATGGCCAGCCCAATCTCCAGACCTGAACCCCACTGAAAACCTCTGGAATGTAATCAAGAGGAAGATGGATGGTCAGAAGCCATCAAACAAAGCCGAGCTGCTTGAATTTTTGAGCCAGGAGTGGCATAAAGTCACCCAACATCAATGTGAAAGACTGGTGGAGAGCATGCCTAGACGCATGAAAGCTGTGATTGAAAATCAGTGTCATTCCACCAAATATTGATTTCTGAACTCTTCCTAAGTTAAAACATTAGTATTGTGTTGTTTAAAAATGAATATGAACTTGTTTTCTTTGCATTATTCGAGGTCTGACAACACTGCATCTTCTTTGTTATTTTGACCAGTTGTCATTTTCTGCAAATAAATGCTCTAACAGGCAATATTTTTATTTGGAATTTGGAAGAAATGTTGTCAGTAGTATAAAGAATAAAACAAAAATGTCCATTTTTCACAAACACATACCTATAAATAGTAAAACCAGAGAAACTGATAATTTTGCAGTGGTCTCTTAATTTTTTCCAGAGCCGAGTGGATAAAATTATGAAAGATTACTTGAAAGTATGTCTTGAGTGACAGTTGATAGGAGTGATAGGATAGGAGTGACTATGTACTGTCCTTTCAAATGACGTTTGTTTACCTTATTGTTCTATACCAGACAACAGTGATGATGTAATATATTTGGCCGGTATTCAATATGTCTTTCCATAGCAACGTTTATGCAATATTATAAACTGCGTGGTTCGAGCCCTGCATGCTGATTTGGCTGACAGCTGTGGTATATCAGACCGTATACCACGGGTATGACAAAACATTTATTTTTACTGCTCTCATTACGTTGGTAACCAGTTTATAATAGCAATAAGGCAACTTGGGGGACAGACGGATTATTTCACTTATAATTCACAGTATCACAATTCCAGTGGGTCAGAAGTTTCAATACACTAAGTTGACTGTGCCTTTAAACAGCTTGGTTGTTTAAAATTATATAATGTCATGAAAATGATGTCATGGCTTTAGAAGCTTCTGATAGGCTAATTGACATCATTTGAGTCAATTGGAGGTGTACCTGTGGATGTATTTCATGGCCATACCTTCAAACTCAGTGCCTCTTTGCTTGACATCATGAGAAAATCAAAAGAAATCAGCCAAGACCTCAGAAAAATAATTGTAGACCTACACAAGTCTGGTTAATCCTTGGGAGCAATTGCCAAACGTCTGAAGGTACCACGTTCATCTGTACAAACAATAGTACGCAAGTATAAACATCATGGGACCATGCAGCCGTCATACCGCTCAGGAAGGAGACGCGTTCTGTCTCCAAGAGATGAACGTACTTTGGTGCAAAAGTGCAAATCAATCTCAGAACAGCAAAGGACCTTGTGAAGATGCTGGAAGAAACAGTTACAAAAGTATCTATATCCACAGTAAAACAATTCCTACATCGACATAACCTGAAAGGCCGCTCAGCAAAGAAGAAGCCACTGCTCCAAAACCGCCATAAAAAAGCCAGACTACAGTCTGCAACTGCACATGGGGACAAAGATCGTACTTTTTGGAGAAATGTCCTCTGGTCTGATGAAACAAAAATATAACTATTTGGCCATAATGACCATCGTTATGTTTGGAGGAAAAAGGGGGAGTCTTGCAAGCCGAAGAACACCATCCCAACCGTGAAGCACGGGGGTGGCAGCATCATGTTGTGGGGGTGCTTTGCTGCAGGAGGGACTGGTGCACTTCACAAAATAGATGGCATCATGAAGATGGAAAATTATGTGGATATATTGAAGCAACATCTCAAGAGATCAGTCAGGAAGTTAAAGCTTGGTTGCAAATGGTTCTTCCAAATGGACAATGACCCCAAGCATACTTCCAAAGTTAAGCAAAATGGCTTAAGGACAACAAAGTCAAGGTATTGGAGTTGTAACGGCAGTCTTCCTTCTCTTCAAGAGAAGAGGAGGTGTAGCAGGGATCGGACCAACACGCAGCGTAGCCAGTGCTCAACATGTTTAATTAAACAGAGAACACTTATAAATACAAAATAACAAAAAGTGGCAAACCGATACAGTCCTAGCTGGTGCAGAGAAAACACAGAGACAGGAAACAACCACCCACAAAATCCCAACACAAAACAAGCCACCTATATATGATTCCCAATCAGAGACAACACAAAACATCTGCCTCTGATTGAGAACCATATTAGGCCAAACATAGAAACAGACAAACTAGACACACAACATAGAATGCCCACCCAGCTCACGTCCTGACCAACACTAAAACACACAAGAACTATGGTCAGAACGTGACAGGAGTGGCCATCACAAAGCCCTGACCTCAATCCTACAGAAAATTTGTGGGAAGAACTGAAAAAGCATGTGCGAGCAAGGAGGCCTACAAACCTGACACAGTTACACCAGCTCTGTCAGTTGGAATGGGCCAAAATTCACCTAACTTATTGTGGGAAGCTTGTGGAAGGCTACCCGAAACGTTTGACCCAAATTCAACAATTTAAAGGCAATGCTACCAAATACTAATTGAGTGTATGTAAACTTCTGACCCACTGTGAATGTGATGAAAGAAATAAAAGCTGAACTAAATCATTCTCTCTACTATTATGACATTTCACATTCTTTCACATTCTTAAAACTGACCTAAAACAGGGAATTTTTACTTGGTTTAAATGTCAGGAATTGTGAAAAACTGAGTTTAAATGTATTTGGCTAAACTTCCGACATCAACTGTATACCCTACCATAGAATATTACCAGCAAATAAAGTAAAATTGTATTGGTCACATACACAATCCCTCTTGGGTCATTAATATTTACCTTTTCCTGTGAATTAACCCGTTGGATCCCTGTGATTGAGTGTGTATTCACTCTCGACTTGCATGTAATGAGTGGAGGTAGATTTGTGTGCCGTGTTCCCATAGGGGTTACACAACATAGATCATAACTATGTGTCACAGCACTGGCCCCAAGCACACCTCGTATATAATTCATATCCTACAGGGGAATGAGATGATGCTATAGAATTCCTACAGTATGACACATCTGCTCTGCCTCAATGATGACGATATTTTACCACAGTGACTGGATACACTGTAGGCTAACTCAGTTCTCGGGTGAAAAGTCATTCAGGGTGGTTGTTAATGTTCCCGACTGACTTTACACGACTGCTGGGCTTGAACCCAGGTTGTCTGCGCTCCACAAGACTGTGTTAGCAGCACATTGAGCTAAAGCCTGGGGTGGCTAAGGCAAGTTCTTTAGTTCTCGGGCAACGCTGCTAATGATGCAAGCATGGTTCAGTGAACAACCCCAGACACACACACAC
>NC_036842.1:36151680-36187481 GCF_002910315.2 Salvelinus sp. IW2-2015 | reverse complement strand
ACACACACACACACACACACACACACACACACACACACACACACACACACACACACACACACACACACTTTGTATTACCTCTAATTTCTATTGTGCTCCGTTGTTTTTTCTTCCATAGTAATAATCTTCTAGCCCTATTCAGCAGCACTACCATCCATATCACTTTCCAGATGCAGTCTTTTTCACCTCACACATCATTAGATGTTTGATGAGTCACACTCTTTGTGTACAGTTTGTCTTGCTGGAGAATTCAAATGTGTTGCATAATTAAATGTTGAGCTTTTCCTCTGGGAACTTTGTTTCAGTGTGCTGGACAAAAAGGAGGGTGAAAATGCAAGACTGGCTGTCCTATTTCTTTGAGGAAGAGGGACTCTTTGCATAAAACATGTTTCTTTAGTTGCATGTTTCTTTAGTTGGGTTTTGTAGATTAAGACGTGGTCAGAAAGAGGCAAATTAGGTGGTTGTCAACCCTGTTATGGTGTCAGCGAACAAATGGTGCCACATCATGCCTATTGTTGCTGAATTTGAAAACTATAAACGTTTCCAGCCAGGGAGAAGGCGTTTGCTGGCTCTCTGCATCAAGGCGACACTTGTAGTTTTTGAAAATTACAGCATTTTGGAAATTACCCCCTAATTTTAGGACCTTTTTCTTGTTGTCTTTTTGACTCCAGGACAATCATTGTTTTTATGTTGTAGCAAAAATCTACAGCATGGTAGCTCTCCATGCAAAGGGTTGGAAAGCCCGGATGTAGACACTGGTGCTGGAGATCATGAATATGGTTTGGAACCGAAACACCGGCATATAGCAACACAGACGAGATTATGAGATTGCATTGATGCCCTGAATGTATGACCTAATAAGGTTAAAGGGGCACTTGTCTCCTCTGAACAGTTGATGTTGAGATGTGTCTGTTACTTGAACTCTGTGAAGTATTTATTTGGGCTGCAAATTTTGAGGTTGGTAACTCTAATGAACTTATGCTCTGCAGCAGAGGTAACTCTAATGAACTTATGCTCTGCAGCAGAGGTAAGTTTGCGTCTTCCATTCCTGTGGCGGTCCTCATGAGAGCCAGTTGGTGGTTTTTGCGACTGCACTTGAAGAAACGTTCAAAGTTCTTGACATTTTTAGTATTGACTGACCGTCATGTCTTAAAGAAATGATGGACTCTTGTTTCTCTTTGCTTATTTGAGCTGTTCATGCCATAATATGGACTTGGTCTTTTACCAAATAAGGCTATCTTATGTATACCCCGCTACCTTGTCAAACGCATTAAGGAAAGAAATTCCACAAATTAACTTTTAAGAAGGCACACCTGTTAATTGAAATGCCTTCCAGGTGACTACTTCATGAAGCTTGTTGAGAGAATAGCAAGAGTGTGCAAAGCTGTCAAGGCAAAGGGTGGCTATTTAAAGAATCTCAAATATAAAATATATTTTGATTTGTTAAAAAAATGTTTGGTTACTACATGATTCCATATGTGTTATTTCATAGTTTTGATGGTTTTCACTTTTTCATAAATTTTTCGAATGTTCGGGAATTATGTATACTAAGGCATTTGTGAAAATTCTATAGCAATATAGAGTGGGAAAGCGGCCGTACGTGTCGACAGTTAATAGACACTGTAGTAAATAATACCGAGTAAAAACATCTATCTTGTCTAGGACCGGAGTCTACACAGATCGGTGCGCTATAGCCAATCAGAGCTACAGTAGGCCTTTATACAAACAAGCCATTTGCAACACGGGTCTGCTATCATCCACTTTGAACTGAACTGTGTGTTTACAAGCAGTAGCAACAACACGACTTAAAATCATTAGAACGTATTCTCTAAAATACACCTGAATGGATTTCTGCAAATACAGTATGTAAACACCACGGGAGTCTTCTTACATTTGGGAACTTTACAGCCCTATTGGTCAAACAACCATGAGAAGCTAGGCTCTCTCTCCCTCAGTTATGAACATCATCAACAACAAGCTCAACAACTAATGCTAGCTAGAGCAAGATGAGCTCAAATTTAACGAAGGAACATTAGATAAACCCTTTCAAACTTTTTCAGCTAGTTGGCCGTTAAAATTGCACTGAATTTTTGCCTTCGGCCTTCTGCAGCTCGCCTGCCAATGCCTGCTCGCCAAACAATCACCGAAGCTAACTGGCTAAAGTTGGCTATCTTGCAACTTCCAGACACAAATGAGAGAACAACTCACTCTGAAAATGTTACTCGTCGTAGCAGAGCTGGCTAGGCTGTTGACATGTTAACTAGATCGTTTGACTAACGTATTTGTTTTGGCTACGTTTACTGACACCGGTCATATTCAGGTSTTGTGCATTCATAAATTCCTAATTGTTCTGCGCTCTGGCACACTCAGACGAGAGTGCTCAGAAATGAGGTAGATGGCCAGAGTGAATTTGCGAACGCAAGAGATTTGCTAACTGGATAATAGTCGTTGAAAAACTGAAAAATGATATGAAGGGGAAAAAGTCAGTCACTCACCCACTCCCCCAATGGCATCACATGACATCATCCTAGCAGCTAGCTAGCTAGCTGACGTTAGGCTCTGTGTTGTTAGTTTGCTACATAAATAGATATGCTAGCCTATTAGCCCTGTTATGACTGACTTGTGATCATTGCCCTTGCTAGTTTGATTGTATTGACATTCCCAGCTGTAAGAAATTGTAATGGATACTGGTAACTTGTTTTAACAACTTCTCAACACTAGCTATACTTGACACAACATGCACCCATCCCCCACTATACCCCCACACTTTGTACCCTTATAATAACCACAGACCCACACACACTCCCCTCCCCCATGAATAGGCCCCTGTTAAAACAAACGCACATGCATTCTGCTCAAGGATGAGACTCTAAGACAAAGAACTGTGTGAAGAGCCAATGGAACGTCGACATCAGGCCCGGACAGGACTACCCACGACCCAGATCGACCAATCGGAAGGCCAGACTACAAGATCAACCTACTTTACTTGTTGCATATATAACCAGCACAAACTGCTTAGAGGTCTCTTTTCCGACGATTCCATACGAGTCAGACAGAAGGGCCCGTGCTGCACGATTGCTAAGATATTTTTACCTGTGAATAAACTGCCTTATTATACAAATATCCACCTCGTCCTATGTCTCAACTTGATCTCCTGTCTCCAGTAAACGTTTTATCAACACAGCCTTAGTAAATTTGTCTGTTTTTGTCAAGAATATTGAGTCATTGAAACTGAAACAGTGCATCCTGAATGGAGGAAGCAACAATGTACAGGGCAGCTGGGATTTACAACCTGATAGCAATATTTTTTGGACTACCAAGAAATGTATTAATTAATTATATGAATCATGCATTGAACTGCCTTCATCTATTCTGCCAAAATGCCTTAGTGTAAGTCATGGAACGTTGAGTCAATAGAACCTATTTTTAAAACCTCTTATAGAGTTGGTTTTGTAGCATAAACTGTGAATTAGATATTTTTTACTGATATTATGATTGTCTGTTTGTTTCATATCTGCAAAGTAGTTAACATCACGCTGTGTGTGACTGCTGTCTTTCCATCGGTGTTTGTAACTTTAATGGGTTACAGAGTTAATGTTTAAGTTAATTCATCGAGCTGTATTTAAAGATATTTCTTTACAGTTATTTACATATGTATTGTATTAGAATTTGTGTGTTGGAGATTGGAGAGAACTACATACATATTTGTTGTATTGGTTAGTATTGAATTACGCTTTTGACTGCAAGTTCCAGAATGCCTTGCGACAGGAGTAGAGAGAGCACGCCAGTTATGTGCAAGTGACAGTGATTATCCTGACTTTTCGCTAGTAATCATTATTCATTGTTTCTGTAGAATCTAAAGTTGTTAATGTAACGTGAACAAGTTTATTACTAAAAGAAGCTTTCATATCAACCCGACGTCCCGAGTCATTACTTTAAAGTAGTTATTCTCAATCGGCCCTATGCAGTGGTGTGGTGTTTGGTGATTTAAACATCATGCATGTGTGTTGAGCTTGACTGTTCCATCAGCGTCCCTATGCATGTGGTGTAGTGGTGATTTAACATCATGGATGTCATAGGGCAAGTGTGTGACTGGCTGTCTCCTCAGGGCCTACTGCAGTTGGTGGTTAGGATGGTGAAAGGTTTAAACCATTATCATGCTGCGTGTGACTGCTGTCTTTCACCATTCGGCCATATGTCAGGGGTCGTAGTAGGTGATATTTCCACATCAATCGCTGTGTGTGACTGCTGTGTTGTGGGGCCTAATGCAGTGGTGCGTAGTGGTGAATTGTCAGCACGATCTGCCTGTACGTCGTTGAATCTGCTGTCCTTTGCGATCGCCCTATGCTGATGTATAGGTGTCGTGCGTTGACTAGTATAAATCATGCTGTGTGTGACTGCTGTCTTTGCATCGGCCCTATGCAGTGGTGTAGTGGTGATTTAACATCATGCTGTGTGTGACTGCTGTCTTTGCATCGGCCCTATGCAGGGGTGTAGTGGTGCCTGTAGAATTGGGTATACTCTAAGTTTGCCAAAAAGTTCCCAAACAGCCCGCTCAGCAAAGGAAAGGCACCCTGTGTGAAAAATCCTATGTTTCGCAATGTAAAAAAAAAAAGTGTTTTCCCATATATTTTTCAGATTTTCACTCTCAAAATCACACATTTTTTTTCATAGAAAAAATACAAAAATGTGATAGTCTAAGTCCACAACAATGCTAAAACCACATCATTCTGATTGGGTGGGCCTGTCAGGGCCCGGTGTCCACCCCGGCCCATCCATGTATGCAAACAGGCCCATCCTGATGCAAACAGAGCATGATGACAATTGCGCATCACAAATAGCCTACTAACCAACACTTTCGACTACATTTTTTCAATACCTAGTTTGCGTACCCATTGTTGCCTTAGATAACATTTACTGGTAGATATCATAAGGTGAAACATCTTTCCTACCCTCCGGCTACCAATGTCATTCATCTGTGAGCTGCTCCATGCCAAAACCAGTTGAGAGCTGCACACTCTTGTCGCCTGCAGATTATATTAGGTTGAAACTAGGCTGTGTGTGCAGCAAGCATGTGAATATATTGCACGTGCTTTGCTATTGTGTAGGTTACTTTGTGCGTGATTTCTCTATTGTACTACATTCTTGATATGTCGTATACCTCCACTAAACTACTTTGATACGCATCAATAGGGCTTAAGAAGTGAGTATTAGCAATGCCCACTGAAAAAAAATGGGTATACCCTCCACTACTCTACTGGCCCTTTGTATTTTACAAAAAGTGCACTCTCCTGCATGAGTGCAGTGGTATTATGTTTGCTGTCCTTTCAGAATCACAAACCTGTCACACACTGAAGGCCTATAGGTTCGCCACTGCGCAAACATGTCTGTTAAGATATTAATGTTTCAACAAAGGAGTGTATATATTTGACCTGACGAAACGGTTTGATGCGCTGACAAAATGGAAGCTGATAATTAGCAGTTTTTTCCTCCACTGGTCTCGGGAAGAAATTAGGAGTCCTCACTGTCCCAGACAGAGTCAAAACCGAGTACAAATGTATCCGACACAGAGACACTCAATATGTGGTCTCACAACACTGCCTTTTATTGTCCCCAGCACAAGGTGCACCTGTGTAATGATCATGCTGTTTAATCAGCTTGTTGATATGCCACACCTGTCAGGTGGATAGATTATCTTGGAAAAGGAGAAATGCTTACTAACAGGGATGTAAACAAATTTGTGCACAACATTTGAGAGAAATAAGCTTTGTGTGAGTATGGAATATTTCTGTGATCTTTTATTTCAGCTCATGAAACATAGGAACAACACTTTACATGTTGCTTTTATATTTAGTTCAGTGTATTTGCTATATTGACAGACTAATCTACCGTTTTATTGAAACATGTTTACTTGCCAACAAAATAAAGTTTAAGTGATAAACCAATTCTCTGTATAATTTGTTTTAGCAGTAAAATTGAAGCTAGTTTATACAAATACATTTCATGAATATCACAATCAATTGATCCAGAAGTTGAACTCAACACTTTATTGGTTTCTGATGTAGCTGAAATCATTTAGTCACTTGTCAGTACACATGTAAAAAATATGATATAAAACACCATTAGATACATATGTACAACAGCTAGCAACATCTATACCACAATGCAGTTCTGAGCATACTACGCATTCTATATTATACTACAACATCAGTCTAACTGAATATGGATGTTGTGTTGGTTGAATGTTCCAAGCAGGTTCCAGAATGTTCTTCAGCTGGTATATCTCTTCTTGTGTTGGGTAATGGCAGCTGGTTTAGCAGGCTTTGGCGCTGTGGTAATGTTCTTCACCACACACTGCTTCGATGTCTTGCAGAAGATTTGTATGTACTGCAAGCCTCCTGGAAAGACATGACGACTGATCATTAGGATGTGTAACCCTACAATAAACCATGTTCATCTGGTAAACCAAAAAGGGTACAGTAGACTGGTATGTGTTTTGTTCCACTCAGTCAACAATGGGGCATTGAGATGAGCCTTTAGCAAAGATGTGAAAATGTTGAGGGGCCTTGACTTGTAGACATACTAGTTGTGTATGGGCATCTACAGTTGTGCTGTAGAGTAGACAAGCACTGCCAACAGTAGTGAATAGGCTAGAAGCAGTCAGTTACGTTCGAGGAGCACTTGTCTTGTAAACAGTATTGGTGATTTTGTTTTCTCAACTGTGTATTGAGCTTTCATAAATACCTTTCGCTGGCCTGGCTTGTTTCAAAGTTGGATGATGTTGAGCTTATTCCAGGCTGAAAGCTTTCATCCAATGAGTCTACAGGTTCTGTACTACTAAAGCTGGTGTCAAGGTCGTCATCAGGATTAGTCTGTAGGACACAAAGTAGTCAGTGATTAGCCAACATTTTACTACTTTGTCCCCATAAATACTCAAACAAGGTACTTGTCACACCCTAATCGGTTTCACCTGTCTTTGTGCTTGTCGCCAAACCCTTCCAGGTTCGCCCATATTCCCCATTATCCTCTGTGCACTTAGACCTGTGTTCTCTGTTTGTCTGTTACCAGTTCGTCTTGTCTTGTCAGGTCTTACCAGCATGTTTTCCCGTCTTCCTGCTTTCAAGTTTCTGTTTCCTAGTTTCCCCGGTTCTGACTATTCTGCCTGACCTGACCCAGAGCCTGCCTGCCGTTCTGTACCTGCCTGACTCTGACCTGATTACGAACCTCTGCCGGCCCTGACCCAGAGCCTGCCTGCCGTTCTATACCTTACTGACTCTGCCATGGATTACAGGCCTATGCCTCCGCTTGATCTGTGAACATCTGTGATTCTAGCTGTCTGCATCTGGGTCTTATCCTGAATTCTGATTGTACGAACTGGCCATGACTGACCCAACAGACTCAGACCAGCTCCACAATGCTGTGCAGCAAGGAACCAACATTGGAAGACACAAGGCGTTACTGCAATGCCTTATGGAGGGACTCCATACCCTGGCGGAATGCCATGACCAGGCGTTTGATACATTGCTGGAGCAATTCTGCGGATTCCCTACAAGGCAGCAAGCCACACCAGTAATTCCCCAGACTCTCATCAACCCCGCCACCAGCGGCACTTCTTCCCAGCCTACCCCAGTGTCCCGAGAACCCTGCTTACCTCCTCCAGAGCGTTACGCTGGAGATTCTGGAACCTGCCTGGCCTTTCTCTCCCTGTGCTCCCTCGTCTTCGAGCTGCAGCCTTCTTCATTCCCCTCGGACCGCTTGAGGATAGCGTACATCATAATGCTGATGTCCGGGAGGGCACTTGCCTGGGATACGGTGGTGTGGGAGCAACAGTCCACCATCTGCCTCAGTCTGGAGGAGTCCGTGGCGGAAGTACAGAAGGTCTCTGTTGTCCGGGAGAGAGGCTGCTTGTAAACTGCTCCAGCTACATCAAGACTCCCCGTAGTGTGGCAGACTATGCATGGATTTTCGCACATTGGCGGCTGAGAGTGCCTGMAACCCGGAAGCATTGTTCGACATGTTCCTTCACAGATTATCGGAGGTGATCAAAGATGAGCTTGCAGCCCGGAAGCTGCGAGAACGTAGGAGGGAGATGGAATCTGGCTCCTGTTGCCCTCCTTTACGCAGACTGAACACCAGGAGCTGTCTGTATTGCGGGACTACAGAACATAATATTTCCACCTGTACATTAAAAAGACCAGGCTCATCAGTACAGTAGGTACGAATACTCTGGTGAGCCGTACTAGGATTTTCCAATCTCCCATTACTCGCACCTCTCTCCATGCCACCCTGTTATGGGGTGACAAGGCCAAATCACTCCGGGTGCTCATTGACTCTGGGCCCGATGAGAGCTTTATCGGTGTTACCTTGGTGTCGGAGCTTGGAATCTCCACTCAGCCCCTCTCCATTCCCATGGACGTCAGAGTGCTGGATGGGCCCTCTATTAGCAGAGTCACCCACAAACGATTCTTATCGACCTACGAGTATCAGGAAATCACAGTGAGTGTATGCAGTTCCTGCTCATTGAATCTCCCCATGTACCTGTGGTTTTGGGATATTCATAGCTCCAGAAGCACAATCCCCTGATCGACGGGGCTACTGGTGTTATTGTGGGTTGGAGCCCGTTCTGCCAAGCTCATTGTCTCAAGTCAGCCCAGCCTGCCCCGGGACGTCTTCCTGCAGGCTTGAGAGAAGCCTCCGATCTCTCAGCCATTCCCGCGGAGTACCTGGACCTCTCCTCGGCTTTCGAACCTCTTCAGGGAGCGACCATCTTCTCTAAGTTGGACCTTCGGAATGCCTACCCTCTGGTTCAGATACGGGAAGGAGATGAGTGGAAAACAGCCATTAACATGACTAGCGGGCACTGTGAGTACTTAGTTATGCCATTCGGGTTGACCAACGCTCCCGCTGTGTTCCAGGCCCTGGTCAATGATGTGCTCCGCGACATGCTGAAGTGGTTCGTGTTTGTCTACCTCGACGACATCCTGGTCTTTTCCCGGTCAGCTCAAGAACACATCCGACACGTCCTTCAGCGTCTCCTGGAGAAGCAGATTTTCGTTAAAGTGGAGAAGTGTGAGTTCCATTGCTCCACCATCTATTTCCTTGGATACGTCATTTTTTAAATTTTTTTATTTTTTATTTTTTTTTCACCTTTATTTAACCAGGTAGGCTAGTTGAGAACAAGTTCTCATTTGCAACTGCGACCTGGCCAAGATAAAGCATAGCAGTGTGAACAGACAACACAGAGTTACACATGGAGTAAACAATAAACAAGTCAATAACATGGTAGAAAAAAAGAGAATCTATATACAATGTGTGCAAAAGGCATGAGGTAGGCAATAAATCAAATAATTACAATTTAGCAGATTAACACTGGAGTGATAAATCATCAGATGATCATGTGCAAGAAGAGATACTGGTGTGCAAAAGAGCAGAAAAGTAAATAAATAAAAGCAGTATGGGGGTTGAGGTAGGTAAATTGGGTGGGTAGTTTACAGATCGCTTCAGGACATATACAGATGGATCCAGACAAGGTGAGAGCACTGGTGGATTGGCCTCAATTCACATCCAGAGTGCAGCTGCAACATTTCCTGGGGTTTGCTAACTTCTACTGCCGCTGCATCTGGGGTTACAGCATCCTGGCTTCCCCCCTCTCAGCACTCACCTCTCCCAAGGTTCCCTTTACGCTATCTCCAGCAGCTGACCAGGCATTCTCAAACGTCGATTCACTATAGCCCCCATCTTAGTCCATCTGGACCCGTCCCGTCAGTTTGTGGTGGAGGTCGACGCCTCGGATGTCGGAGTGGGGGCCGTCCTGTCCCAGCATTCTGCCCAGCACCAAAAGCTGCACCCCTGCGCTTTCCTCTCCCATAGTCTTACCCCTGCTGAGAGGAACTATGATGTTGGAAATTAAGAACTGGCTGAAAGTGCTGGCTACAAACAGACATATTGATATTCCTCACATTAGTTGGATACAGATCCACGTGGTGGTACTATGTCCTGAAATCGCTATGAATTCTGGATATTGTGGTTTTCTTACAACCAGAAAATGTAGCTGGCCTGTTTCTACCGGTTAGATGCAGAAACGCCTGTATTTGCATGTAGTGAGGAAATTCTACTTTTTTAAGACATGATTTTAATAACATCAGTGGACATATGTAGTGAAATAGAGCAGCAGTGAAATATTATTATTACAGGTTATTGTATGGGACAATATACAAACGTTTTTGAGAAAGAAGATTTGGAAAAATACAATTTTATTGAGTAAATGTATTTATTGGTTGCCAGATGAAAATGCAATGAATTTAAGGTTATTTGTTTATGTAAAAATCGAAATTGAACGATTGGAAGGTTGTGCCATTAGATTTGGTATGGTGTAGGGTCCCGAGAAAGTCTTTGGCCAAAAATTGTTTCTAGAAAAATTCTGGCGCAAAAGTTTGAATACCACTGTTCTTATCGTTTCTGAGTTGCTCTGCTAGTCCCACTCTTGGCAAGCGTAGATGGATGCTGCCAGCATCGCTGTGACCGCAAAAGCATCCTTGGCAGCCAGGCAGCATCCGTGGAGATGAGAGTGTGCTCAAACAGAAGAGGGGGGCAGCAGCAATATTACTATTACAGTTCCACCCGCCGCTCCACTCTCAACGCTCACTCACTCACACACTTTCTCTGCTGCGGAGAGCTGAGACGCGCTTCACGAAAAAAGGAGAGGATATTCCGACACAGGCAGCGAAAATAACCTGACATCTTCAAAGATGGATAGGACCTACGCCGTGGACACCGGGCACAGACCGTGCTTGAAAAAATCTAGGATGTCTTGGCCATCTTCGTTTGTGGGGTTTAGACGGTAAGTGCGCAGAGTTACTACTGTGCTTCGGAACAATAGTTTTTTTACGGTGTGTGCGGATGTGCGAGATCCGTATATGAAATAACTATCAAACCAATGCAACCTTTTCCAAATATTAGATGAATAAATGTGACGATAGAAAATAAAGCAAGTATTTTTTAGAACTTTGCTGACGTCCATTGTTTCAGGTAGGCGACTAGACTGTTAGTTGGAAAGGTTTTGGAGAAAAATAATGGAAAAAACATTTATCCTTTCCCAATTTAGTAACTAAATTATATTGTACAGGGKTATTGTCGTATTTGATTCAGGCTTCATTCCTATTTTCAATATGAGCACCTGCCCTTTATACAGTCAAGTCTAAAATTAGTGGCACCCTTGAAAAAGATGGGCAAAAAAGATGAGCAGTAGTGTATGCAATTTGTTTTCCAAATATATTATTTTATGCTAATACAATTGCTCATTAGCAAGCAATTAAAACAATCTAAATAAACAAAATATTACTTGTTAATCAAAATCTATTTCTCTGAGCAATTGTATTAGCATTAAATCATCTAATTGTCAAAAAATGTTGAGCATACAATATGTCTGAGTATTTGTATTTATTTTATACAGTGCCAAGAATCTCCAATTGAATATTGTTGTACAGGTATACATTATCATAAATGTCAAAGTTTGGCATGAGGAACAGAAATGTTGTACCATATTAATTCATTAATTGTATTTGACATTTTTTAAATACATAGGCTATATATTGTTCTTCGTAAATACCTAGTACTCATCAGATAGCTATAGACTAGACTACACACTTTAGGCTATGATCAGTATGGCAGGTGTATTTCAGTCTACCCTTTGATTCAATTGAATTTATCTTGATTTAATTACTATTGCCCATTTATTTGCATATAATTGTACCCATATTTGCTTCATACTGTATGTGAATTAGTTCCTCAGCTTGATGACCTCAGTTAAGTTGATAGGTGTAGCCCTACAGTAGTAGTTCATGTGAGGTGTTGTGTAAATCCTCTAGGTTGGAGGATTGCAGGGACTCATAAGAAGAACATGATGACATTTTCACTAATCAGCCTTATTAAAATATTTCTGATTACACAGATTGATTATAATGATTCTGAAATCAACAGATATACACATGTACAGTACCAGTTAAAAGTTTAAACAGACCTACTCATTCCAGGGTTTTTCTTTCTTTTCTTTATTATTTTCTACGTTGTAGAATAATAGTGAAGACATCAAAACTACAAAATAACACATGGAATCGGAATCACGTAGTAACCAAAAAAGTGTTCAACAAATTAAAATAGATTTGAGATTTTAGATTGTTCAAAGTAGGCAACCTTTGCCTTTGCACACTCTTGGCATTCTCTCAACCAGCTTCACCTGGAATGCTTTTCCAACAGTCTTGAAGGAGTTCCCACATATGCTGAGCACTTGTTGGCTGCTTTTCCTTCACTCTGCGGTCCAACTCATCCCAAACCATCTCGATTGGGTTGAGGTCGGGTGATTGTGGAGGCCAGGTCATCTAATGCATCACTCCATCCCTCTCCTTCTTGGGCAAATAGCCCTTACACAGCCTGGAGGTGTGTTAGGTCATTGTCCTGTTAAAAAACAAATGATAGTCCCACTAAGCACAAACCAGATGGGATGGCGTATCGCTGCAGAATTCTTTGGTAGCCATGCTGGTTAAGTGTGCCTTGAATTGTAAATAAATCACTGACAGTATCACCAGCAAAGCACCATCACGCCTCCTCCTCCATGCTTCACGGTGGGAACCACACATGCGGAGATCATCCGTTCACCTACTCTGCGTCTCACAAAGACACGGAGGTTGGAACCAAAAAACTCCCATCAGACCAAAGGACCGACTTCCACTGTCTAATGTCCGTGGAAGTCTTGGTCTATTTCTTGGTCTAAGCAAGTCTCTTCTTTTTATTGTAATCCTTTAGTAGTGGTTTCTTTGCAGCAATTTGACCATGAAGGCCTGATTCACGCAATCTCCTCTGAACAGTTGATGTGTCTGTTACTTGAACTCTGTGAAGCATTTATTTGGGCTGCAATTTCTGAGGTTGGTAACTCTAATGAACTTATCCTCTGCAGCATAGGTAACTCTGGGTCTTCTTTTCCTGTGGTGGTCCTCATGAGAGCCAGTTTCATCATAGTGCTTCATGGTTTTTGCGACTGCACTTGAAGAAACTTTAGAAGTTCTTGAATTGTCCGGATTGACTGACCTTCATGTCTTAAAGTATTGATGGACTGTTGTTTCTCTTTGCGTATTGGAGCTGTTCTTGCCATAATATGGAATTGGTATTTTACCAAATAGGGCTATCTTCTGTATACCACCCCTACCTTGTCACAACACAACTGATTGGCGCAAACGCGTTAAGAAGGAAAGAAATTCCACAAATTAACTTTTAACAAGGCCCACCTGTTAATTGAAATGCATTCCAGGTGACTACCTCATGAAGCTGGTTGAGAGAATATCAAGAGTGTGCAAAACTGTCATCAAGGCAAAGTGTGGCTACTTTGAAGAATCTGAAATATACCATTTATTTTGATTTGTTTAACACTTTTTATGGTTACTACATGATTTCATATGTGTTATTTCATAGTTTTGTTGTTTTCACTATTATTCTATAATGTAGAAAATATTTTTTTTTTAAAGAACCTGGAATGAGTAGGTGTGTCCAAACTTTTAAATGGTACTGTACATATGAATACAGATAATGTTACAATTGATTTATATGATGATAGGGTACATATTTGATGATTACCAATAATTATCACTGAAGGGACCATTTTCTGTGTGTGTGTGTGTGTGTGGGGGGGGGGGACACAACACAACACATACATGCTCCCAGGTTGCAGATCATAAATCACTGTGGTTGTTTTTCCTCCTTGAGTTGCCCTATGTCTGAATTACACCACTTTCCTTGTGGTTTAAAATGGGAGTGTATCTCTCTCCCTCTCTAATATCGCCCACATAGAGGCCTAGATCATTAACTGATATGGTTAATGTGACATAAAGGCCCAGACATCCGTCTGTCTTCTCAAGAGGATAGCTTGTTTCCTCCCTCCTGACTTTTGGATCAATATATCCATTCATACTACACCAGAAGTGGCCAACATCTATTAAAGGGCGGACCACTCATGGAAAATGTCCGGAATAATCTCATAGAGTGCTTGCCTAATAGGAAACATCATTGAAATGGAATGTAGATCGGACGTCACTGTTGCAAGAGTCATTTGATTGTTCGTTGTTGCCGAGTGGCCATCTTGGAATGGGGTTTTGGATCTTTGGAAGATTGCTCACCAACACCTTGTACAATATCTGTGAATTTTCATGGGAATAAACAAACTTCAGGAAGGTTACACACACACACTGTTTAGAGATCCTCCCAGAGTTATAACGTAACAATGTTTGAACAACTATGGGATTTTGTCAGGCTTACACCAGGCTTAGCTCTGCCCCTAAGTTAGATTTACGTATGCTATGTTATATAAGCCTACTTTCTACCTGTGAAATTAACTTAATAAACCAGCTGTGTCCAATCTAATACCTTTAAAAAATATATCCATTCAGGAGATGTGAAAACTCAGCCATTATCCAAAGCCAGTCTGAGAGGAGGGCACAGCTTCATCAGTGGCATCTGATATCATATTGTTCAACACTAAAAGCAGAGACTGCTCCAGTTAAAGATGCACTATGCAGTAATCGCTCTGCCATTTCCCGGTTGCTAAAATTGTAATAGTTCGCCTAATTTTAGTTTGTGACAATACAAGCAAAAATCATTGTACCATGTTAACTGCTGTGAAATATATCTTCCACAACCAAAAATATTGTATTTTCAGCTGTTTGATGCTGATGTACAAAACCGAAAGGAAAAGACTTAAGAACAGGAAGCATAGAAATAGCGCACACAGAACAGATCTATCGCTTCTTAGACTTGCTTGAAATGAGAATGACAGATATATAACACACATTTCTATGTGAATTTGGTCAGGGCGTCTAAAAAGTGACATATTGCAGCTTTAAGGGTATGTGTCCCAAATGGCACTTTTTTATTTAGTGCACTACTTTTGATCAGATCCTCCAGACGCTGGTCAAACGTAGCACACTAAATAGGGAATATGGTGCTATTTGGGATACAGACTAGACACAGTAGCTCCTGGGGCTAGGTCTGCCTTGGTTGTACATGGGAGCCAGTGACACTGACTGACCTGGTGCTGAATAAACATTGAGGGCACTCTTTAATTGGTGCCAAGTCTAATACTGTTACAATGTTAAATGGAATAGGAAGACGGATAACCGGGCCTGTGCTGAATCTAACCAAAGCTTTAGTGACCCGTCTCATGATTTAAGATGTGAAATGTTTCTGCAGGTGCCAACCCACTGGGCCTCCACATTATTTCATCGTGGAGAATTGGGTAATATTTGGTTGATATGTTGATCAATGAGATTACAACCTATTTTCACCCACTCAAAAAGACAGACAAAAGTTTGTTGAATTTCCAATGTGTTATCACATCTAAAAGCAAAAACAAATTCCAATGGAAAATCAATGTCTGATTTTTGGTTTAGTCGTCACCTAAATGTGTTATCATTGTGCTTTCAACCATTTAAAAGCACACCAAAGTTCAAATGGGAATATAATGTCAGATGTTTAATTTATTTATATGACAGTTTAATGTGTTATTGCTGTGCTTGATCTAATAGCATAACTAAATGACCTGGACTACAGATAGTTGAGATTACATTAAAGTACATGGTGCAAGTGATCAATGCCGTTTGAGATTCTGTGCAGATTATTTGAGCAATTGTGAAGATTTTCACAGACCTGCGACACTGAACATGAGCGCTTTCTATGATTACATAACACATTTATTGTTACAGTAACCTCAAAATGTGGCCATAGGTGTGTTACTCATTTTAAGGTTGTATAAATACTGTTACATTAGTTTGTAAGATAGTAAATAGCCTAATGTTAATGCTGTCTTACAAAAGTAATATTGAATTCTGTTTGGTTGAGAACGCAACCAAATATCAACATTTAAAGGAGATGTATCGACTGCTTGGATAGTTCCATTTGAGCCACTGGCTTAATCCTATTCTTTAACAATTATTTTCGGTTGAGATATGAATCCAACATAATTTGTTAACTTGTTAAAAGGTTATTTACCGTATTGCAAAAGTGATATTGAATTGTGTTTGGTTGTTTTAATGTAACCAAATATCTATGTATCTTCTGGTTAGATAGCTGTCTGTGCCACTGAGTCTGGCTTTAATTCCAGTTTGTCTAGAAATGAAAAATGTATATGTTGAATTTACTTCTCCATTTCAAACAAAAATCTAAGTTAAAGAATAGGACTAAATCAAACTTCTTAAATTAACTTTAAATACAGTTTGATTTGATTGAATCCTATTCTGTTATTTTTGGTTGAGATGGAGATGGGAAACCAATATATTTATTYTTAAAGAGCGACTGCCTTTAAAAAGAAASGAATCCCTTTGAAAACAGCCTATGTGTCAAGGTTGGGTTTAGATTTGATGATGTCCATTTGCCACTAATATCGGGTGAACAGCTGCGGTGTTTGCTGTCTATCCAATGGCATAGACCAGGGGTACTCAAGTACTATTTGAGAAGGTCCGGTCACACAAATGTTCTAGGTGGCAAAGGTCCGGATGGATAATGTCATTTATAGTAGTAACAAACCRCCACCTCGCAACCCATGAAACCCCAAACTGTTCACACCCTTCTTGTTGGCGGAGAGAAAATGTTGCAGTTTTAAAGCAAATTTCCCACAATTCTACACATTTTGCATGGMGCAGAGATGTTTTTTTTGTTGCAGTTTTAAAGCTAATTTCCTACAATTCTACACATTCTTACATGTCTTATGTGTGTTTACAAGATACCAGAGATCGAAGCCCGACCGATTAAAAAAATGTGCGGTCCGTATTGACCCCGTTCTGGGTCCGGATCTGGTCCGAGGTCTGCCAGTTGAGTATGGGGGGCATAGACAGTGAGACAAACCTGCCCAGCAGCTCCGACTGTTTACATAAGACAGCACGTTGCACATTTTTTACTTAAATACTGCCCCAAACACCTTGGATGTGAAATTGTGCAACTATAACATCCTTGTCAAAATTAATGACACATTTCTTGATTTATCTTAGATTCTGGGGATTTTGAGGAAGTGAAATAAGATTCCTTTCTACAGTGTCTCATGGGGGACAAACATCATTAACCAAGCACAGAATCGGTCAGGAAACAAACCTCCAAGACTGAAGTCTCGTTTTTCTAGTGCGCAACAGAAAAACACACGTGCCAATCGGCATGTGTAGTGCCTCTTTAAATGTAAACTTTTATTAGTAATGTGTTGTGTATTTTCTGTTGAATCCTGGACTGAATTTAAACAATAGGCTGGTTGTTGATGACTTCCCAAATGCTACATTGCCTTCGGAAAGTATTCATACCCGTTGACTTATTCCACATTTTGTTGTGTTACAGCCTGAATTCAACATTGATTAAATCGATTTTTCTTTCTCACCCATCTACACACAATACCCCATAATGACAAAGTGAAAACATGTTTTTTTAAATGTATACTCATTTACATACTGTAAGTATCCACACCCCTTTGCTGTGACACTCCAAATTGAGCTCAGGTGCATCCAATTTTCTTTGATCATACTTGAGCTGTTGCTACACTTGATTGGAGTCCACCTGTGGCCAATTCAATTGTTTGGACATGATTTAGAAGAAACACACTTGTCTATATAAGGTCCCACAGTTGACAGTGCATGTCAGAGCAGAAACTATCCCAAGAAGTGCAAAGAACTGTCCGTAGATCTCTGAGATAAAATTGTGATGAGGCATATATCTGGGGAAGGGTATAAAACAGTGTTGAAAGTTTCCTAGAGGACAGGGGCCTCCATCAATAAGAAATTTGACAAATATGGAACTACCCAGACTCTGCCTATAGCTGGCCGTCCGACCAAATTGAGAAACTGGACAAGATGGACCTTGGTCAGGGAGGTGACCAAGAACCCAATGATCACTCTGACAGAACTACAGAGTTCCTTGGCTAATATGAGAAAACCTGCCAGAAGGACAAGTCTTTACAGCATTTCACCAATCTGGGCTTTATGGGAGAGTGGCCAGACAGAAGGCACTCCTGAGAAAAAGGCACAGGATAGCATACCTGGAGTTTTCACTTTGTCATTATGGGGTATTGTGTGTTGATGGGTGGAATATGGAATAAGTCGAGGGGAATATATACTTTCTGAAGGCATTGTATATAGGTTTAATAGCGCCGTTGATGATACACTACATATACAAAAGTATGTGGACATCCCTTCAAATTAGTGGATTCGGGTATTTTGGCCACATTCGTTGCTGACAGGTGTAAAAAAAATCGAGTACACAGCCATGCAATGTCCATTGACAAACATTGGCAGTAGAATGGCCTTACTGAAGAGCTCAGTGACTTTCAACGTGGCACCATCATAGGATGGCATCTTTCCAACAAGTCAGTTCGTCAAATTTCTGCCCTGTAAGTGCTGTTATTGTGGAAATGTCTAGGAGCAACAACGGCTCAGCCGTGAAATGGTAGGTCACACAAGCTCAAAGAGTGCTGAAGCGCATAGTGCGTAAAAATCATCTGTCCTCGGTTGCCACCCTCACTACCGAGTTCCAAACTGCCTCTGGAAGCAACATCAGCACAAGAACTGGGTTTCAATGGCCGAGCAGCCGCACACAATCCTAAGATCACCATGCGCAATGCCAAGCGTCAGCTAGAGTGGTGTAAAGCTCGCCGCCATTGGACTCTGGAGCAGTGGAAATGCGTTCTTTGGAGTGATGAATCATGCTTCACCATCTGGCAGTCTGACGGACAAATCTGGGTTTGGCGGATGCCAGGAGAACACTACCTGCCCCAATGCATAGTGCCAACTGTAAAGTTTAGGGGAGGAGAAATAATGGTCTGTGGCTGTTTTCATGGTTCGGGCTAGGCCCCTTAGTTCCAGTGAAGGGAAACTTAACGCTACAGCATGCAATGACGTTCTAGACGATTCTGTGCTTCCAACTTTGTGGCAACTGTTTGGTGAAGGCCCTTTCCTGTTCAGCATAATGCCCCCGTGCACAAAGTGAGGCCCATACAGAAATGGTTTATCGAGATTGGTGTGGAAGAACTTGACTGGCTTGCACAGAGCCCTGACCTCAACCCCATCGAACACCTTTGGGATGAATTGGAACGCCGACTGCAAGCCAGGCCTAATCACCCAACATAAGTGCCCGACCTCACTAATGCTCTTGTGGCTGAATGGAAGCAAGTCCCCACAGCAATGTTCTAACATCTAGTGGAAAGCCTTCCCAGAAAAGTGGACGTTTTTATAGCATTAAAGGGGGGACCAACTTCATATTAATGCCCATGATTTTGTAATGAGATGTTCGACGAGCAGTTTTGACCATGTAGTGTATATGATTGATCAAGTATTTGCTCTGTTGAACCTACACTTTAGAATGACTGGGTGGCCATCTCCCGGGTGGCGCAGTGGTCTAGGGCACTGCATCGCAGTGCTAGCTGCGCCACCAGAGTCTCTGGGTTCGCGCCCAGGCTGGGCTGGGTTCGCGCCCAGGCTCTGTCGCAGCCGGCCGCAACCGGGAGATCCGTGGGGCGACGCACAATTGGCATAGCGCCGTCCGGGTTAGGGAGGGTTTGGCCGGTAGGGAGGGTTTGGCCGGTAGGGATATCCTTGTCTCAGTATGTAAAAAAAAAAAAAAATGTTATAAAATGTATGCACTCTACTGTAAGTCGCTCTGGATAAGAGCGTCTGCTCTTGGCCGGTAGGGATATCCTTGTCTCAGTATGTAAAAATGTAATAAAATGTATGCACTACTGTAAGTCGCTCTGGATAAGAGCGTCTGCTAAATGACTAAAATGTAAATGTAATGAATTTGATAGCAACAGTGAATCTATTAAGTGGAGATTTCTCAACAATCATTGTCATGATCCCACATTGGTAATAGTCAGTGACAAATATCATAGCTGGACTTAAAATCCTAGATGGGAGACAGAAATGATTTTTATTTTTCATATTTTTTTTTATTGAACCTTTATTTAACTAGGCAATCAGTTAAGAAAAAATTCTTATTTACAATGACGGCCTACCCTGGCCAAACCCGGACGATGCTGGGACAATTGTGTGCCGCCCTATGGGACTCCCAATCACAGCCGAATGTGATACCTCCTGGATAGCTGTAGATAGATCAACTCTCCAGTAGGAGGTGCTGCCCAGCCTATAGTTTTTTTCTTGTAGTGGATATTACGTTGAAGATCTGACGTTGTTTCAAAAGGTACAAATTACACAACCTCAACAAAAATACAAACGTCCCTTTTTCAGGATCATGTCTTACAAAGATAATTGGGAAAAATCCAAATAACTTCACAGATCTTAATTGTAAAGGGTTTAAACACTGTTTCCCATGCTTGTTCAATGAACCATAAACAATTAATGAACATGCACCTGTGAAACGGTCGTTAAGACACTAACAGCTTACAGACGGTAGGCAATTAAGGCCACAGTTATGAAAACGTAGGACACTAAAGAGGCCTTTCTACTAACTCTGAAAAACACCAAAGGAAAGATGCCCAGGGTCCCTGCGTGAACGTGCCTTAGGCATGCTGCAAGGAGGCATGAGGACTGCAGATGTGGCCAGGGCAATAAATTGCAATGTCCTTACTGTGAAATGCCTTAGACAGCGCTACTATGAGACAGGACAGACAGCTGACCGTCCTCGCAGTGGCAGACCATGTGTAACAACACCTGCACAGGATCTGTACATCCGAACATCACACCTGCGGGACAGGTACAGGATGGCAACAGCAACTGCCCGAGTCACACCAGGAACGCACAATCCCTCCATCAGTGCTCAGACTGTCCGCAATAGGCTGAGAGAGGCTGGACTGAGGGCTTGTAGGCCTGTTGTAAGGCAGGTCCTCACCAGACATCACCGGCAACAACGTCGCCTATGGGCACAAACCCACCATCGCTGGACCAGACAGGACTGGCAAAAAGTGCTCTTCACTGACGAGTCACGGTTTTGTGGTGTGTCATAGCATCATCGGACTGAGCTTGTTGTCATTGCAGGCAATCTCAACGCTGTGCGTTACAGGGATGGCATCCTCCTCCCTCATGTGGTACCCTTCCTGCAGGCTCATCCTGACATGACCCTCCAGCATGACAATGCCACCAGCCATACTGCTCGTTCTTTGCGGGATTTCCTGCAAGGCAGGAATGTCAGTGTTCTGCCATGGCCAGTGAAGAGCCCGGATCTCAATCCCATTGAGCACGTCTGGGACCTGTTGGATCGGAGGGTGAGGGCTAGGGCCATTCCCCCCAGAAATGTCCGGGAACTTGCAGGTGCCTTGGTGGAAGAGTGGGGTAACATCTCACAGCAAGAACTGGCAAATCTGGTGCAGTCCATGAGGAGATGCACCGCAGTACTTAATGCAGCTGGTGGCCACACCAGATGCTGACTGTTACTTTTGATTGTGACCCCCCCCCTTTGTTCACGGACACACATTATTCCATTTCTGTTCGTCACGTCTGTGGAACTTGTTCAGTTTATGTCTCAGTTGTTGAATCTTGTTATGTTCATACAAATATTTACACATGATAAGTTTGCTGAAAATAAACACAGTTGACAGTGAGAGGACGTTTCTTTTTTTGCTGAGTTTATTTTATTCAAGGTTTGTCTATGTTGAAAATTGGTTACCATGATGACATAAATGTTACTATCAAAACAAAAGTGATGGATTTTTAAAAATCCAATGTATTTTCTACATAGATTCCACTTCACAATACGTTGACAAATTACATTGAAACAACGTTGATTTAACAATTTTTGTGCCCAATAACTGCTAGTTATTGTACAGGAATTTCGGCAGTTCGTTGAGATTATGTGGAGCTCAGTTTTGCCTCCCTTGTTAATATGAATTATATTTTGCAGGGAAATGAGGATGGAATTGATAGCAAATGAGATCTGATTGATTCGTAGTGTGGGTCGACCTCCGGGCTGATCATCTTATGTTAATTATATCAGCTTTGCCACCAGCAGAGTCAGAATTCAGATCGCCCCTGGGAGCCAAAGACAAATTAGTAAGCGATATGTTTAAACAATGGGATTGTGGAAGTAGCTACAGGAAGACATGGGGAGCGTGGTGCAGTTACACGAGAGCTTTGTAAATATTGAAGTGTATCCAACTGAGCTTGACTGAAATTGATATTCTACAATATAGTCATGAGTCTGAGTAGAATGTTATGAAAAACTGCACATTATCTAATAGTGAAAAGTAAGTGCATCCTCAATGTCATGTCAGTGTTGATAAACTCAAACCTGACGGCCCAGTCATGCAACTGCACAGTAAGAATCAATTCAGGTCTTTCAAATTACTGCGTTTTTGGATATATTCTATTCTATTAACCTCTAGGAAATCCATTTAGGTTGGATACTCAGTTCTCTTAACCTCTAGGAAATTAATTTAGGTTCATTGGCATCTTTTGGATTTGTGCCAAATAAGAGCTTATGTGTTCCATGGATCATTGGCCCGCAGGCTACTGAGTTTCAACATATGACTAATCCGTACATGCTATTCAGTCTTTTGCAGGGGAACTTGTGCACTGAAATTCTGTAGATTTTTTCAAGGTTGGCAATAAGGGAGGTTAGTAATCAGAACATATCCCAGCGGGAAATTATGCCTACTTTCTGGGGATTCTGTGGGCCATCCAATCAAAATGCAAACCTGTCGGAATACAGTACATGTCAACTTTATGGGTTAATCCATTCTGTTTCACGTATAGGGGGAGTCCATGCAGTTGATAGCACCAGTCAAATAATCAAAGGAAACACAGAATAAAACTCCTCAATAAATGCTCTCAATTTGTGGAATGCACGCTATGCAGTAAGTGATGGAACCACTTAGTATTTGATATAATGTGCATTATGGTGCCTATGAAATGGAGCTTCAAGGCCTCTGCTGCTTTTCTCAAAATACTAGTAGGTACGATTTAAGTGTGCCTCCATTTCTGTTTGATAAAACCTATGTCTGAGAAAGGCCTTTGTCACACGGGTGGTTATTGCGGTTTCTTTTGGTTTGGTTCTGATGTACAACTGGCTAAGGCTGAGTTTATTTTCAAGTGCACATAAGAATTGAACCAAAGTATTGTTGGAACTTGTGAGGTATGAAATGTCTTAAGAACAACCTTAGAGGAACTTTGTTTTCTTTTTGCATTGCAATTAGAAGTGTGTTCTGGACTCAGTTACACCTCTGGCCCGTGAAATCAATACACAACTGGCAAGTCATTAGCATGTGAAGTCTTTAGTGAGATTGATGAAGCGCTAAAAACAATGAAGGGACTCTTGTTTCCTCTATTTGGTGTCTTACGTCAGCCTCTCTGTGATGAATGTGGTTGCACATAATCAACCGTTATAGGAATCCCTTAAAGCTGTAATATGTGACTTTTTGGGCGACCTGACCAAATTCACATAGAAATGTGAGTTATAGAGCTGTCATTGAAAGCAAGTCTAAGAAGTGGTAGATCTGATCTATGCGCGATTACGTTTCTGGAACACGCTGTCGTACACGTCGGTTACACATGGTCTGCGGCTGTGAGGCCAGTTGGACATACTGCCAAATTCCCTAAAACAACATTGGAGGCGGTTTATGGTAGAGAAATGAACATGACATTTTCTGGCAACAGCTCTGGTGGACATTCCTGCAGTCAGCATGCCAATGGCACGCTTCCTCAAAACTGGAGACATCTGTGGCATTGTGTTGTGTGACAAAACTGCACATTTTAGAGTGGCCTTTTATTGTCTACAGCACAAGGTGCACCTGTGTAATGATCATGCTGTTTAATCGGCTTCTTGATATGCCACACCTGTCAGGTGGATGGATTATCTTGGCAAAGGAGAACGGCTCACTAACAGGGATGTGAAGAAATTTGTGTACAATTTTGAGAGAAATAAGCTTTTTTGGGCGTTTGGAATATTTCTGTGATCTTTTATTTCAGCTCATGAAACATGGGACCAACAATTTACATGTTGCGTTTATATTTTTGTTCAGGATACAATATTTTTGCTTATTGAAAATATATTTCACAGATGGTTTAGATGGTACAATGTTTCTCTTGTTTTGTCACATAAACTGAAATTAGGCGAACTATTCGAATTTTAGCATCCAGGAAATGGAGGAGCGATTTCTGCATATTGCACCTTTTAATTTGACATTCAGTTTTAGTGCACCATAAGACTCAGTTGATTAGTGGCCCAACTCAAGCACCATCCACCCCATTGTCCTTCTGTACTGTGATGACTTTCAGAATTAAACATGGAATCAACGTTTGACGTTTGATTCAATGTAGGCCAATTATACCGCTAATCAACGACTAACGGATGGTGTTTAGTTTTTTCTGTTATGTCAAAAGGTGAGACAAAATTATAATATTTAGACGCTGATGGGTAAAGTACTGCGGTAGAGCCACCTGAAAAAGTGGAGTGTAGCCCCCTTCACCACACTTTAGTGCAGACTAGAGTCATTTGTGTTGATTAGCCTGCAACGACCAGAAGGGAAAACATTTATCTGGATTGTTATGGGACAGGCGTCCCCTTGTCCCCAAACACTAGCCTGCCTCCATAGTCCCCATTGTCATTAACTGGAATTGGTATTCGCCTCAAGAACAGTAATGGGGTAAACATCAGTGTATTTGCTGTAGTCACCAGCACTGCACTGAGTCTTCTTCCACAGGCCGAATTAATATTGTTTTTCCTGTCATTGGTCAATCGTATTAACAATGAGGCCACACTTGATTATTTAGAAAATCCTAATTGGATTTGTTTAAAAAGTAATCAGTCTCAACACAATTCAGTTCTTTCTCTACCGATTATTTGGCTGCTTGTCTTTGAGCTTTAGTGTGCATTCAATTCATATTGATCAGTCTAAAGAAAATATCAATCATCCTGACGTAACGTTACACTTAGGTTTGCCTCCAGGGGAATCTGCCTAAGATTGCGCCCTAAAGAAAAGTATTGAGCGTGCCATGGTATCGGGACTGACTCCTAGGCACTACCATTTTGTCTATGAAATCTGTCTTAATATGGGTGTGTAATGACTCGGTGCTGTGTGCTGTTTTTTTATGTCGAGGGGGTCAGTGACAGCTCTCTCAGACAGGAGAGACAAGAGCACTCAGTCACAGGGAGAGGAGCTGGAGACCAATGCAGTGAGTGCCCCCTTCATGTCACACTCGTGTAGAGATCATCTGAATCCTTCCATCTGCCAGGGATATTACTGGAAATACAGCAGCAAGGTGTTAGCGTTTAACTCCGGGTATCCCTATCATATTGAGATAGACAACAGCAAGGTGTTATGTTAGCGTTTAGCTCCGGGTATCCCTATCATATTGAGATAGGACAACAGCAAGTGTGTTAGCGGTTAGCTCCGGGTATCCCTATCATATTGAGATAGACAACAGCAAGGTGTTAGCGTTTAGTTCCGGATTCCCTATCATATTGAGAAGACAACAGCAATGTTAGCGTTAGCTCCGGGTATCCCTATCATATTGAGATAGACAACAGCAATGTATGTTAGCGGTTAGCTCCGGGTATCCCTATCATATTGAGATAGACAACAGCAAGGTGTTAGCGGTTAGCTCCGGTATCCCTATCATATTGAGATAGACAACAGCAAGGGTTAGCGGTTAGCTCCGGGTATCCCTATCATATTGAGATAGACAACAGCAAGGTTTAGCGGTAGCTCCGGTATCCCTATCATATTGAGATAGACAACAGCAAGGTTAGCGGTTAGCTCCGGGTATCCCTATCATATTGAGATAGACAACAGCAAGTGTTAGCGGTTAGCTCCGGGTATCCCTATCATATTGAGATAGACAACAGCAAGGTGTTAGCGGTTAGCTCCGGGTATCCCTATCAATTGAGATAGACAACAGCAAGGTGTTAGCGTTAGCTCCGGGTATCCCTCATATATTGAGATAGACAACAGCAAGGTGTTACGGTTAGCTCCGGTTATCCCTATCATATTGAGATAGACAACAGCAAGGTGTTAGCGAGTTAGCTCCGGGTATCCCTATCATATTGAGATAGACAACAGCAAGGTGTTAGCGGTTAGCTCCGGGTATCCCTATCATATTGAGATAGATTGCATATAACATATACCACTGTTCTTGGCCATTTGAAAGACAACTGAACAACATTCTTAAGAGAATTGCAGTTGTTCAGCTCTTTTGCAACAGCAATGTAGCGACAGTGCTTTAGTTTGAATGGCACAGAACCTTGTCCATTATATGGCTTCTATTTCTGTGCTCACAGCTCACTCTAGAGAGGAGAACAGATCCTGCTTAATGGATTTGATACAGCCCCTGCTTTGCCCCCCCACTGCTCATGACTAGTAGTCTGATTGACAACTGCCACTGTTTCTAACAATGTGGAGACAAAAAAAGAGATGGTCTCACATTAAACGCAGTGCACTCTCCCAAAACACTAAACGTAACAGACAGAGAAGAAAGCTCATCCTTTCCCAGAGTGAAACAGGCCTAGTAGCACAATATGTCAGATGTGTTCTACAGACAAAAACAAAAAAAAGCCAGCCATGTCTTGACAACAGACCAAGGACAAAAAGCGTAATTGTTTAACCTCCGGATGGAAAAAGACAAGCCAGCACAAAGAGAGAGCTCAATTAGACTCAAAAAGAGAAGACACTGACTTGATTCACAGCACTTTTTAGCCCCCATACTGCTCCTACAAAGTGTCTTCTGTTCAGGCAAATGCTCCGGTTAACTTCCATCTCTGTGTGGCGATGTTGTCATCTTTTATAGATACACTACATGACCAAAAGTATGTGGATACCTGCTCATCGAACATCTCATTCCAAAATTATAGGCATTAATATGGAGTTGGTACCTCCTTTGCTGCTACAACAGCCTCCACTCTTCTGTGGGAAGGCTTTCCACGAGATGTTGGAACATTGCTGCAGGGACTTGTTTCCATTCAGCCACTAGAGCATTAGTGAGGTCGGGCACTGATGTTGGGCGATTAGGCCTGGCTCGTAGTCAGCGTTCCAATTCATCCCAAAGGTGTTTGATGGGGTTGAGGTCAGGGCTCTGTGCAGGCCAGTCAAGTTCTTCCACACCGATCGCGACAAACCATTTCTGTATGGACCTTGCTTTGTGCACTGGAGCATTGTCATGCTGAAACAGGAAAGCATTACGATTTCCCTTCACTGGAACTAAGGGGCCTAGCCCAAACCATGAAAAACAGCCCCAGACCATTATTCCGCCTCCACCAAACTTTACAGTTGGCACTATGCATTCAGGCAGGTAGCGTTCTCCTGGCAATCCGCCAAACCCAGATTTGTCTGTCAGACTGCCAGATGGTGAAGTGTGATTCATCACTCCAGAGAACGTGTTTCCACTGCTCCAGAGTCCAATGACCACAAGCTTTACACCACTCCAGCCGACACTTGGCATTGCGCATGGTGATCTTAGGATTGTGTGCGGCTGCTCGGCCATTGAAACCCATTTCATGAAGCTCCCGACAAACAGTTATTGGGCTGACGTTGCTTCCAGAGGCAGTTTGGAACTCGGTAGTGAGTGTTGCAACCGAGGACAGACAGTTTTTACAAGATAAGCGCTCGGCGGTCCCGTTCTGTGAGCTTGTGTGGCCTACCACTTCACAGCTGAGCCGTTGTTTCTCCTATACATTTCCACTTCACAATAACAGCACTTACAGTTGACCGGGGCTGATCTAGCAGGTCAGACATTTGACTAACTGACTTGTTGGAAAGGTGGCATCTTATGATGGTGCCACATTGAATGTCACTGAGCTCATCAGTAAGACCATTCTACCTCCAATGGTTGTCTATGGAGATTGCATGGCTGTGTGCTTGATTTTATACACCTATCAGCAACAGGTGTGGCTGAAATAGCCGAATCCACTAATTTGAAGGACCAATGCACAAGACTCTCTGTCATGTTATGTTTGTCAAGATGACAAAGGGCCCTTCTATTCCAAACTCTTAGAGATGAAACCTGTCAATTATTTCCGTTTACTATTGTTGTCTTCAGGGACTTTGTTATCTTATTTCTCATGGCATTACATGCCCTTCCTGAGGAGGAATGTATCCTTAAGACTACTGCCCCGATTTGTTTTTCCTTCCCTGAACTCTGCCTAAATGTATCTTCATTCATTTGAAAAACTGAAAACTTTGGCATCAGTAGCCATTGCGGTTGTTTTTTAGCCTGAGGTAACCTCTGCACCTTGTTAAAGAAAAATAAAAAACTATGGAAATGCCAGCTTCTCTAATTGCCATTCTATGGCATTCACTTTGGCAACAGCTGGGAGCGCGAAGTTAGTGGAATAGCACAGTGTTGACCAATGACGTGGCGCCTGCCATCCAAAGACTTGGTGTGATTCCACCCCAGTCCCTTGGGAGAAGTATTTTAGAGAGTTGTCAAAGCAGATTGAGTGGCCTGCCACACAGCCCATGTGGCTCACTGCTCATCAAACATTTAAGAGGGACAGGCTGTCTGCTTTCATTTGGAGAGGGCCGAGCATTGCAGTAGATGGAGAGGATGGGAGGAGAGGAGTGTAGCGTAGAAATTAGATGAGTTGTGTACTTTTGCTTAAACGCCAGATGGGCTTTATAAGTTATATTGATGTACTGTATGTGACATGTTGTTATGCTTCCAAACATACAGTATCTGGTATGCAGAGAGCTTTTATGATTGCCTTGAACCCAAAGTCTTCAATCCTGAACTCTTCATACACCCAAACACATAAACAAAAAAAGAGACACAAGCACACACGTTCTTATTATGACAATGACACATTGTAATGTTGCTCCCCTTGTCGCCATGTAATGAAATTAGACTGACAGTTGAGAGGGCAGTAGAATCACTTTAATAACATGATGTGATTATGACATCACACTCGGGAGAATAAATGAGTTTGTTTTTTTAATATTTACAAGGGGGCATTCATATCCAGCCGTTTATAATAGCATAACATATAAAATGTTAGTAGTGTCGAAATTGAGCATGACTTCCTAGTTTTCTAGCTATAAAAAGTTGTTTTTGTTCAGTAGATGTCATACGAGCAGATTATAATAAATTACACCAAATGTACTTGTTACTTCCTGGTAAAGATGTATGATGACATCAAGATCATTAGTTATCTCAGATTACAGATTACCACCAGATAGTTGTATTTATCGCTAAGAAAACATATTTTTACAACTTGTATACAACCTGACCATGATGTCACAAAACAAAAGACGTCATCATGATGTCATTCCAACCAGTTTTTCCCGCTGGGTTGTTGTGTTACCCATGGAAACCTTCTGGGCTGCCCACACACACTCTTGTAAATTAGACTTGTTAAAAGTTTTAACAAAAGTTGGGAGAAACAGCTTGAGAAATCTCTGTCTCACAGAAACAGATGCCCTTCCGGCTCTCCACTATCACATAGGGAGTATCCTCTCTCAGCTAGCGGTGTTAGCGGGTGGTCGATGCCCTAGATGGACTAATTGGTGATTTGATTCTGTTGGCTCTGTCAGTGCCCGGGAGGAGGATGCCTCAAACCACTTGTCCTCTGGGACCCAGCTCAGAGTTGGAGAAAGGGTGGTTCTTCGCAGCCCTTACCTCAACTCTTCCCACTATAGGTTTAATGGTATTCCCTTTGGTAATTGCACATATTTAGTAAAATATGAGTTTCTTGGATAACATTCAGATTATTTGTCCATATTCCTTGTCCATTTGTCCATCCAGCCAGCAGCATACCACCCTGCATACCACTGCTGGTTTGCTTCTGAAGCCAAGCAGGGTTGGTCCTGGTCAGTCCCTGGATGGGAGACCAGATGCTGCTGGAAGTGGTGTTGGAGGGCCAGTAGGAGGCACTCTTTCTTCTGGTTTAAAAAATATCCCAATGCCRCAGGGCATTGATTGGGGACACTGCCCTGTGTAGGGTGCTGTCTTTCGGATGGGATGTTAAACGGGTGTCCTGACTCTCTGAGGTCATTAAAAGATRCCATGGCACTTATTGTAAGAGTAGGGGTGTTAACCCCGGTGTCCTGGCTAAATTCCCAATCTGGCCCTCAAACCATCACAAGTCACCTAATAATCCCCAGTTTACAATTGGCTCATTCATCCCCCTCCTCTCCCCTGTAACTATTCCCCAGGTTGTTGCTGTAACTGAGAATGTGTTCTCAGTCAATTTACCTGGWAAAATAACAGATAAAAAATWAATGAATTTTTCCATATACCATGTGAATCTGTGTGTTGTTAAATAATGTATTTTTCAGTTGTGGAAAAAGTACTKAATTGTCATACATGAGTAAAAGTAAAGATACCTTAATAGAAAACGAATCAAATAAAAGTGAAAGTCACCATGTAAAATACTACTTGAGTAAAAGTCTGAAAGTGTTTTGTTTAAAATATACTTAAGTATCAAAAGGAAAAGTATACATCACTTCTAATTCCTTATTAAAAAACCAGACAGCTGCATTTGTTATATATATATATAATTTTTTTATTTACGGATAGCCAGTGGCACACTCCAACATAATTTACAAATGAAGCATGTGTGTTTAATGAGTCCACCAGATCAGAAGCTGTAGGATGACCAGGATGTTCTCTTGATAAGTGCCTGAATTGGACCATGTTCCTGTCTTGCTAGCCATTGAAAATAGCTACTTTTGGGTGTCAAGGAAAATGMATGAAGTAAAAAGTACATTATTTCCTTTAGGAATGTAGTGAAGTAAAAGTAAAAGTTGTCAAAAATACCCCACAGATACCCCAAAAAACGACTWTAGTACTTTAAAGTATTTTAACTTAAGTACTTTATGCCACTGGTATTTTGTAATGTGGTACCTATTATTCCAGAATTGATGACTATTGCCTGATAACTTCTTAACCTATCCTTTACAATTCACGGTTGGCATTCAGTACTTACCCGCCTTAAATATTCACATCAATAAATCTTGAAAACTAATTACAGGCATGTATTCCAGGTTTACAAACCAACCATGGGTTTAGAATGCTGTTTCTCAGCATTTTAATGAGCTATTGTGACAATGCACATCCAGCGGTTTTTAAGGCGCTAGGGTTCAGAGTGCCTCTATTAGTCTAAGAAGTCCATTAAAACCGGCCTGTGATAAAACCTAAATGTTCAAGTCTTAATCTCCTAATCTCTGTACGTGGGGAGTGGGATTAATCATGCGCCCACTCCTGAGATGCCCAGCTTTTGTCAGGTTTGCGGATATCTTCAGTGAGGCAGTGACCGAGGCACATCATTTCAACAGTCATCTCATTTACTCTGACATAAACTAGGCCAGAACTACCCCATTAACGACACCATGACAAACGGCTTCTACAATGTCTTATATCAAGACAGCACAGAACATTTCTCTGATCCAGGCTACCATCAAAGACAATAACATCCTAATTTCTGAGGCCCTAATCTAGGTATGTGTGTGAAGTGGGATTACCACTCAGGAAGCTATAGCTCCTGTCAGCTATGTGGGTGGTGTGTGTCTTCGCTGAGGCAGAGACTGAAAAGCTCAGCATGACTTTTCATTTGGCCTTATATTAAACCGAGAGAACCCTCTTTATCATCCTACCAAAACAGCACCACCTCCCTCTGCCGCCGGGGAAAATAAGGCCATTACGCTGCCGAGGCATGCTTCCTCTTCCCCCTTTTTTAATTAACCCACGCAAAAAAGCCTGTTGAAGTCGGCAGATATTTAACTCCCTTTTGTTCTTCTGTCATTTCAAGGAATTTATTGGAATGTATTTTCGTTGATTATTAGCCATCAAGGTTGCTGAGTACACTCTGTAAAAAAAGGGTTCCAAAAGGTTTCTTTACGGAGGCCTAGGGTTCTACCAAAAATAATTTTGATCTGAAGGACCCTTTTTAGAAGACAAGGGTTATTTGTAAGGCAAAGGTGTTCTACCTAGAACCTTTAACAACATAAGAACCGTTTTTGGAAGAAAGGGTTCTTTGATTTTTTGGAAGGCAAGAAGGGTTCTACATAGAACCACATATACTATTTCCCTGCATGCTCTATTGCAGGGAGGTTTTCAGAATTGTTTGTTTTACTGTAATATTTGCTTTTGATCGGTTGATTAATTTTATGCTACAGGGAAATAAATAAAATACAGTTTTCTAAACTAATCCAATCTGTTAGTAATTTGATTTATTGAACCCATTACTGAGATGGTTGTTCCAGTTTTAGATGATTGAGATAGGGTAGGGACGATTGAATACTGAGTCTGTCAGTCATTCTGAATACAGGTTGAAAGAGATTAACAATTCTACTTGTTGGATATCATAGCGCTATCTGGATTCCAACAGGAATTACACATCACTTTGTATGCCAGCATAATGTGACTTGCAAGCCAGATGTGGCCTGTAAACCATGATTTTCCCTGTGTTAGGGTATAAAGAGGCCCTCAAAGAAAGGCCTTATGATATATGTAATGTATTGTCATACATAATAAAAGGCTAAAGGCTAATAAGGCTGGTGGAACCGTTTATAGAGGGTTCTAGGAAGAAGCCTCCAAAGATAAACGGGTTCTCTGTAAAACCCTTCATAGACAGTTTTAGGAAGAACCTTTAGATGATAAAATGGTTATTGGTAGAAGCCTTCATAGAGGGTTCTTGGTAGAACCATATACAGGGGGTTCTTTGAAGAACCCTACATAGAGGGTTRTAGATAGAACCCTCTGTAAAGGGTTCTACCCAGCGCCAAAAAGGGTTCCCCTCTGGGACAAACCGAAACCCTGTATGGTTTTACTTAGCACCTTTTTTTCTAAGAGTGTAGCACACAAGGCTTTTATTGTGTGTGTGTGTGTGTGTGTGTGTGTGTGTGTGTGTGGTGGTGTGTGTGTGTGTGGTGTGTGTGTGTGTGTGTGTGTGTGTGTGTGTGTGTGTGTGTGTGTGTGTGTGTGTGTGTGTGTGTGTGTGTGTGTGTGTGTGTGTGTGTGTGTGTGTGTGTGTGTGTGTGTGTGTGTGTGTGTGTGTGTGTGTGTGTGTGTGTCTCATGTCTCTCTATGGTCGTGTGTTTACCTAATCAAGTATTACTCAAGGATACCAGCAGAACCTGTGACCTTCAGTTCTGAAAGTCTGATCACACGCCCACTGTATTGGATCTGATTTGGTGTTTACTGCAGATTTGTTGATACTGTATGTCTACATGTTTCTACTGTCATATCATGACAAATTATCACTAAACCAACACTATTCAAAGAGTTACAAGCTAGCTTTGTCATGGCTTATGTCATCACTTATTTGTATCTCAGTTTGCCAATCAACAGAAATACGACACTTAAATCAACTGGAAATGGAATCCTTGATATCCTTATTATGTTGGCTACACCTGATTTCAGTCTAGCGAAACATCAAACTCAATTGTGGAATTCTATCCTCTCTCTTTGCTTGTGTACTCTGGAATTGGCATCAATATTTTATTCACTTGCAGTCCCCCTGACATAGAAGAAGTGATATAATCCCGCCTGAAAAATACTACAATTTACTATAGAATGCTATGGTACTCACTATAGAAGTCTATAGGAAACTATAGTATAACATTCTATAGTAAACTGTAGTATACCGTAGAACAGAGTTTCCCAAACTTGGTCCTGGCCCCCRGATATATAGAGTTAAAAGYCCAATATCGGCCGATTTAATATCGGTGAACTGACATATCGGTCGGGCTCTAGTAAATGCTAAAGTAAATACTACTGTATTCACTGTAGTGCTGTCCTCAAATACAGTAAAGTCCGCAAAAACACTYCAGTGAATACCATATWTTTTTTAATTTGGGATTTTCTGATTCTGTTTTCATTGTTACGGTTGCAGTGGGGACGTGCTCGCTCCAGAGTTAACGTTCCCAGGGGARATGAGAGGCTCCCGTTGACTTTGCCAGTGACTCCACAGGTGTATTTGTCACGCCCTGACCTTAGAGAACCTTTTATTTCTCTATTTTGGTTAGGTCAGGGTGTGACTAGGGTGGGTAGTCTAGTTTTTTATTTTCTATGTTGGCCTGGTATGGTTCCCAATCAGAGGCAGCTATCTATCGTTGTCTCTGATTGTCGATCATATTTAGGCAGCCTTTTGCCACCTATTGTGTGTGGGATCTTGATTTTGTATTGTTGCTTTTTAGTCCTACAAAGCTGTACGTTTCGTTTGTTACTCTTTCTTGTTTTGTGTCGGTTATCATAAATAGAAAATGATTAACCTACGATCGTTACAGTATTTGATGTCATCTTCCTCCACAGGATGCAGTGCTCGTGCTAATGATGTATTCTACTACTGTAGATTATCCTGATGTAACCCAGTAATATAGGTTTTTGACGGCTCGGAAGCACTTGGGGTCTTGAGTTCCAACTTTTTCTCAAAGGAGTCCGGCCCACTATTTTTCAAGACTCACCTGAAGTTATTACATTGTAATAAGTCTTYAAAAATAGTGGGCCGGACCAATGTTGATTATATTTACGACTAATGGGAGAGCCCATGTTAATATTTCTAATGATTATGGGGGTGTCCTGATTATGGGGGTGTCCTGATTAGTTATTGAAGTGCCCACCCCCCTGGGCACCACTGTAATGGAAATTCTACACACTCTCCAAGTTATTCAATGGCTGTACTGTAACTGTCAATCACTTTTGGTAGGAGAGGGTGGTTAACTGCCTCTTATTCAACAAACTGGAAAAAATGTAAATGCCTCAATATTCAAATGTATGTTATAATGGGTATAATTAGCCCCTTTTCCCAGAAATTACTGATATCCTGTGTCCTTTATCTCCACATCTGCTCCATGTCGATTACGGGATGCAACTGCGTGCTGGGCAAAGTCAGTTTCTCAGAAACCAACACAGAATTGACCTTTTAAATTCACCCTGGAATCTGTTAAATGTCTTATAAGGTCACCACCTTAATTAATCATGTTTTTAATTTGACATCGAGGCTCTTTGCTAAATTATTCAGACCACCCATATCTTCTGTCACTGGAGGAAGTGAAAAGAACCTGAGTTCTTAAGTAAAAAAAGAGTGACCTTGCGCCCATTACTGTATCGCCCACTCAGATAATATTCGTTACAATGGCAGTCATTGAGTGTATTATGAGTTATGGAGATGTTGACTCTGGTTATTGGATGAATTGACTATGGGATCACAGACACTGAATATGTTAAAAGTGAGTCATCTGTGAAGCTGAGTAGAACCGACACCGGTCACTGACCATTTCAGAACCTTCTCAAAAACTCACTCTACTGACTGCATCAGAAAACTTCTCAAAGCTCACGTCTACCTGACTGCCTCAGAACCTTCTCAAAGCTCACGTCTACCTGACTGCCTCAGAAACTTCTCAAAGCTCACGTCTACCTGACTGCATCAGAAACTTCTCAAAGCTCACGTCTACCTGACTGCCTCAGACACTTCTCAAGATCACGTCTACCTGACTGCCTCAGAACCTCTCAAAGCTCACGTCTACCTGACTGCCTCAGAACCTTCTCAAAGCTCACGTCTACTTGACTGCATCAGAACCTCTCAAAGCTCACGTCTACCTGACTGCCTCAGAACCTTCTCAAGCAGCTCACGTCTACCTGACTGCATCAAGAAACTTCTCAAAGCTCACGTCTACCTGACTGCCTCAGAACCTTCTCAAAGCTCACGTCTACCTGACTGCCTCAGAACCTTCTCAAAGCTCACGTCTACCTGACTGCCTCAGAACCTTCTCAAAGCTCACGTCTACCTGACTATCATCAGAAACTTCTCAAAGCTCACGTCTACCTGACTGCCTCAGAAACATTCTCAAAGCTCACGCTACCTGACTGCACCAGAACCTTCTCAAAGCTCACGTCTACCTGACTGCCTGC
>NC_036842.1:36144919-36146807 GCF_002910315.2 Salvelinus sp. IW2-2015 | reverse complement strand
GACTGCCTCAGAACCTTCTCAAAGCTCACGTCTACCTCATTACGATACACCCTGAGAAGGACCAACTCATCCCTGCCTAGTCCTTTAATAAAAGTCACATTCATTAGTATTTTCTATTTTCACTGAATATGTGGTTGAATGGTCCCAAAGCAAATGATGTGATAAACGGAGGACTGGAGACTGGAGATTGAGTTAGCATATCAAGATGAGGGGAGACTGATATTTTCACTCCAGAAAGACGGATGGTTTCATTCCAKTGACCATTTTTGATGAGGAATCAACAGCTTTATTTTATTTATTTTATTTGTGTAATCATTTCAGGACCCAGATAAGGGCTGTGATTTGTGTCTTCTGGTTGGTTGAGCTGGTATCAGAGCTTTTCACAAAGAGGGATAATCTGAGCATGTTAAAAAAAAGAGTGGTTTTCTGTGAAATTGGATTGCCTGCCAGAGGGTTGATGGATATCCCTTTAAAGTGATTCAAGTCTCACCTTCAGATCAACTGAGAACCTAAAAGGACAAAGCGTGGTGTCGGAGGATAGGGGGGAATCCAGGGACAACTGCTAACTGACGTAAACATTACAGCTAGCCCTTCTCTGCAGCCATATATGGCGTTGGTCCTCAACAGTTTGGGGTCATTCCAAATGTGTACCTGGAGTGTAAGTAGCTCTACACTCGGAATCTGGAATAAGGATGTGCCCAGTCACTGCGGGTATATATATACAGAGCATTCTGAAAGTATTCAGACCCCTTCCCTTTTTCTACATTTTGTTGCATTACAGCCTTATTCTAAAATGTATTAAATAAAATATATTCCTCATCAATCTACACAATATCCCATAATGACAAAGCAAAAACAGGTTTTTAGAAATTTTTGCTAATGTAAAAAAAATACATATATTTCAGACTCTCTTTTCTATGAGACTCGAAATTAAGCTCAGGTGCATCCTGTTTCCATTGATCATCCTTGAGATGTTTCTACAACTTGATTGGAGTCCAATTGTGGTAAATTTCAATTGATTGGACATGATTTGGAAAGGCACACAACTGTATAAGGTCCTACAGTTGCGAAAGCCAAGCCATGAGGTCGAAGGAATTGTCCGTAGAGCTCCAAGAAAGGATGTGGTCGAGACACAGATCTGGGGAAGGTTACCAAAAACATTTCTGCGCATTGAAGGTCCCCAAGAACACAGTGGCCTCCATCATCGTTAAATGGAGGAAGTTAAGAACACGAAGACTCTTCCTAAGTTGGCCGCCAGGCCAAACTGAGCAATCGGAGGAGAAAGGCCTTGGTCGGGGAGGTGACCAAGAACCCGATGGTCGCTCTGACAGAGCTCCAGAGTTCCTCTGTGGAGATGGGAGAACCTTCCAGAAGGACAACCATCTCTGCAGCACTCCACCAATCAGGCCTTTATGGTAAAGTAGCCAGACGGAAGCCACTCCTCAGTAAAAGACACATGACATCAAATCAAATCAAGTTTATTTTATATAGCCCTTCGTACATCAGCTGATATCTCAAAGTGCTGTACAGAAACCCAGCCTAAAACCCCAAACAGCAAGCAATGCAGGTGTAGAAGCACGGTGGCTGGAAAAACTCCCTAGAAAGGCCAAAACCTAGGAAGAACCTAGAGAGGAACCAGGCTATGAGGGGTGGCCAGTCCTCTTCTGGCTGTGCCGGGTGGAGATTATAACAGAACTATGCCAGATGTTCAAAAATATTCATAAGTGACAAGCATGGTCAAATAATAATCATGAATAATTTTCAGTTGGCTTTTTCATATGCCGATCATTAAGAGTTGAAAATAGCAGGTCTGGGACAGGTGGCGGTTCCATAACCTCAGGCAGAACAGTTGAAACTGGAATAGCAGCAAGGCCAGGTGGACTGGGGA
>NC_036842.1:36134927-36140133 GCF_002910315.2 Salvelinus sp. IW2-2015 | reverse complement strand
TGTGGTCGAGACACAGATCTGGGGAAGGTTACCAAAACATTTCTGCAGCATTGAAGTCCCCAAGAACACAGTGGCCTCCATCATCTTAAATGGAGGAAGTTAAGAACCACGAAGACTCTTCCTAGAGTTGGCCGCCAGGCCAAACTGAGCAATCGGAGGAGAAAGGCCTTGGTCGGGGGGTGACCAAGAACCCGATGGTCGCTCTGACAGAGCTCCAGAGTTCCTCTGTGGAGATGGGAGAACCTTCCAGAAGGACAACCATCTCTGCAGCACTCCACCAATCAGGCCTTTATGGTAAAGTAGCCAGACGGAAGCCACTCCTCAGTAAAAGACACATGACATCCGCTTGGAGTTTGCCAAAAGGCACTTAAAGGACTCTCAGACATGAGAAACATGATTCTCTGGTCTGATGAAACCAAGATTGAATCTTTGGCCCGAATGCCAAGCGTCAAGTCTGGAGGAACACTGGCACCATCCTACGGTGAAGCATGGGGTGGCAGCATCATGCTGTGGGGATGTTTTCAGCGGCAAGGACTGTGAGACTAGTCAGGATCGAGGCAAAGATGAACAGAGCAAAGTACAGAGAGATCCTTGATGAAAACCTGCTCCAGAGCGCTCAGAACCTCAGACTGGGGCGAAGGGTCAACTTCCAACAGGACAACGACCACAGCCAAGACAACGCAGGAGTGGCTTGGACAAGTCTCTGAATGTCCTTGAGTCGTCCCGCCAGAGCCCGGACTTGAACCTGATCGAACATCTCTGGAGAGACCTGAAAATAGCTGTGCAGCAACATTCCTCATCCAACCTGACAGAGTTTGAGAGGATCTGCAGAGAATAATGGGAGAAACTCCCCAAATATACAATCGCTGCCAAAGGTGCTTTAACAAAGTACTGAGTAAAGGGTCTGAATACTTATGTAAATGTATATTTCAGTTTATTTTTTTATTTTTATACATTTGCAAAAATGTCTAATCCTGTTTTTGCTTTGTCTTTATGGGGTATTGTGTGTAGATTGATGGGGGAAAAATCTATTTAATCAATTTTAGGATAAGGCTGTAACGTAACAAAATGTGGAAAAAGTCAAGGGGTCTGAATACTTTCKGAATGCACTGTATGTCCTTGTGACCCATTCAAAAAGATTGACTAAAGCTCTTTACGGTCTCAATTTATGGTACAGGTTATAGTGTCCTAGCCTTACGAACTGTGATCTTTTGCAGTCGCAAACCTCCAAATTAGCTGTATTTGTGTCAGACGTTGGATGGCGCTACTGTAGCAGATGGGGATTTGTAAAACCTATTCCTCAGCCTGAAATGTTTCCACTTGCATTGCCGAATTGGGCCTTTTTCGCTAGCACGACTGGTTAGAACGTTTCAGGAGGGCGTCATGTGTGTTTGTGAGGCAGAGGTCCCGGGTTCTAGTCTTGGTGTGAGCTAAAGCGGGAGGAAGAGGTTTGGCTAAACAACCATTGGACTCTTGGAAGAGGTACGGCTAAGATAAGGACTCTGGGACTAAACAKCTCCCTCTGCAACTGGATCCTGGACTTCCTGACGGGCTGCCACCAGGTGGTAAWGGCTGTAGTGAAGCGGGTCGAGAGTTAAGTTTCTTGGTGTCCACATCACCAACAAACTATCATGGTCCAAACATACCAAGACAGTCGTGAAGAGGGCACGACAAAACCTTTTCCCCCTCAGGAGACTGAAAAGATTTGGCATGGGTCCTCAGATCCTCAAACGGTTCTACAGCTGCACCATCGAGAGCATCCTGACCGGTTGCATCACCACCTGGTATGGCAACTGCTTGTCATCTGACCGTAAGCCGCTACAGAGGGTAGTGAGAATGGCCCATTACATCACTGGGGCCAAGCTTCCTGCCATACAGGACCTATATAATAGGCGGTGTCAGAGGAAAGCCKATAAAATTGGTCAGAGACCCCAGTCACCCAAGTTATAGACTGTTTTCTCTGCTACCGCAAGGCAAGCGGTCCCGGAGCGCCAAGTCTAGGACCAAAAGGCTCCTCAACAGCTTCTACCCCCAAGCCATTACACTGCTGAACAATTCATAAAAATTGTCACCGGACAATTTACAATTTATCCCCCCCTCCCACCTTGTACACTGCTGCTACTCGCTGTTTGTTTGTTAGCTATGCACCTATAGTCACTTCGCCCCCACCTACGTGTACAGATTACCTCAACTAGCCTGTACCCATGCACACTGACTCYGTACCGGAGCTTTTGGTACAGCTTGTAGTGTGTTAACCTTGATAGCTGAAGCTTTTGAGTTTGTTGCCCACATGCTATGTGACAGAATATTCAGTCATTTGGACTTCAATGCACTTTGAAACTGGAGATGTCTTAAATGTGAAAAAGTAAACAGGAACTGGAGCCATTTTATCAGTTTTGGAGGCAGTGTTATGTTTGCTAGGCAATAGCTTTGTGGTAGCTAACTTCCTTTTAATATGTTAATTGTTTTGCCCCACAGTTGGCCAAGTTAGCAACTAATTCTACACTCATTTTCTAGCTACCATTATACTTTTTAGTCTCCAAATGAGGAGGTGTTTCCAGTGGTTACATTTGACAGATTGTGACGTAATCCACTTTCCAAACTTATTAGATGCATTGARATTGCAAACACATTTACACTCCTGGTTGAACATTGCAGATGCAATGAAGCTTTGAGAACTGCACTAAAATATCTCCCTTTGCTTCAGGATCTTAAAAAGTAGCCTACAAGTTGGCTGAATAATTAAGCATCGTCCTCTCTGCATCACTTAGACACATTTCTTTTGGTTTGGCTCTCTAAATGTGAATCCACTAGGGTAGGGGTGCAGCAGAACAGATGCCATGTTGTGTGTAATGCATTTGATTAGGCGGCTTGGAGGAWGTTCACTCTCAGAGCCGAACTAATGCCCCAGTTCCTTTGTTGWATAGCCACTGTGCTGCATGTGCTTTCAGTAGCAGTTTCTTGATAGAGGAAACTTGCACTGACTGCATTCCACTCTTTTTGAAGGGGACAGGGTTTTGCACCCTCACTATTCCCCTACAGACTAAATTATTCTGCCAGCAATAAATTACGTCCCGTGGATGAATTCACACTCGCAGGCCAACATTACCCCTCTTACATTGTAACATTACTTATGACAAAGTGTGGGTAGGATTGAAACAAACCCAACCTTCATTTACATTGTGACACAGTCAAGACCACAAGCCTCACAAAGCTCTGTTTTAAATGAGACTGACTTTGACCAAAATTATGACATTTACACTTTGTAGTCCATTTTGACAGTAGAATAAAAGTTTCTGACTCATATCGATGCCACATAGGCTGTTTTCTAAATTAAACGTTCGTTTTTAGGGCAGTTGCTCTTTAACTTCTTAGCTAGCATGTAACCTACCCCTAACCTTAACCCCTAGCCTAGCTAACGTTAGCCACCTAGCTAACCTAGGTAATGTTAGCCACAYCAAATTGGAATTCGTTATGATGAAAATCATGTACTAGACACTAATGCGTTTATAAAGTCATACCATAGATTTCTCTCATACAGTACCTTGGTTGTCATTCATTTGTTTCAGTTGAAGGAGGATGTGCCTAACAACCCTTCTTACTGTACAATTGTGTTTTATAATGTGTCCAAAATGGCGCACATTACATTAGTTGATTGAATTGCTCCGTAACGATTCCGTAGAAATGCCAAGGTGATTAACCCCTGCCATGTCTCAGTCCAACCAAATGAATGAGAGAATTTCATCCCTGAAAACAACTATAACCCACTGGCCCCACTCTGGTTGAATCAACCGTGTTTCCAAATCTTGTCAATTAAAGTATGTTGAACCAACGTGGAATAGACGTTGAATTGACGTCTGTGCCCAGTGGGAAGACAGTTTCCAAGCAGACCGTATCACTCTTTYGGTTCTGACGGCTGCCTTAGCTTCACTAACCACAAATCACTTACATGTTCATGAAAGTGATTGAAGAAGATTGTTTGTCTTCAGATACATGTTTATTTTTTGTAAGGTGGAGGGGGGGTGGGGGGTGAGGGGATGGATGAATGTGATATTACTGAGCAATTTCTGAGGGATTGAGTAAAGTACTGGGTCAATGATAAGCTATGAAAACCAAATGTGTGTATCACAATCAAAATAAGGTTGTTGCAATGTCAGGGATCTCCTCACCAAGAAATAGGCTCTCGGAGTCTGACAGTATGTTACAGCTTGAGCAGCTATGGAAATAGGTTCGCTGTTGCCCCGAGAGATCTCATCGCGGGTCCTTTAAGATTGCAAGGAGAGTCCAATATCCCAGTACTTTTTCGCCTGACTTCCCAGATCCCCTAAGATCATCCACATTTCCACATTTCCTTAGTAAAACCTGTTGTTTTTTCTCCTAAACATATCAGGCAGGCAGACCTCCCCCTCAGCCACCGTAGTCTCTTGAGGCCAGTCGGTAACTATTACGTCACCGGATACTGCAGTCCCGCCGGAGTGCTGCGCGGGTTCTGGAGTATACTGGTGGACTGGAAGGCTCTACGGGTTCCGAGGGAGCGCTCCTGGGTTCCTGCCAGGATACTGGACCTGAACCTTCATCGTTCAGTTTCGGGTCCTCCACCCTGAGAAGGCTGGTAAGGAACGTAGGAGCCGTTCTGAGGGGGGGATTCTGTCGGTTTTGGCAGACTGTTTAGGTTTTGTTCACTAGATGTCCCGTCTTGCATCCTTTTTTGTAACCTTTGTTTTTCTTGCTCAAATTATTGTTGCACCTGTAAGTCAGTCCTTGGTAGTATTTAAACCGCTGTGTTCCCTTGTTCGCTTGCTCCAGTGTTTTTAAGTTAGCACCAGCCCCAGCCCAGCCTTGTTTTATTAGGACTTTCTTCTCTTGTTGGATTTGGCCGACGGTTCTCTGGTTGTTTGTTCTTGTATATTATTTGAGTAGTCTTTTGAGGTTTTGTTTTCCCTGCTGTTTTTTACCACTTTGTGGATTTTTCGTGCTGTATTTTTTGGAGGATATCCATTTTTCATTAAACCACCATCTCTATACTGCTGTGTCTGCCTCATCTTCTGGGTTCTGCCAATTTTAAGTGACTGTTTCTTGCACCGGGTCCTGCCTACTCTCCTCTCTCTCTCTCTTCTCACTCCCGCCCTGCTTCTGTCTCTCTGTCTCACTCCCCCCTCTCTCGCTCTCACTCTCTTCTGTCTCACGCCCCTCTCTCGCGCTCTCT
>NC_036842.1:36128314-36133314 GCF_002910315.2 Salvelinus sp. IW2-2015 | reverse complement strand
CTGTGCCAGCTACTCTACCTTTTCTGAAGAATTCAAAGCGAGTGTTTCACGTCATACCAGCGGTCCTGACTCAGCCAAACAGCTCCTGACTCTCCGCCAAGGTCGGCGCAGCGTGACGGACTATGCCATCGCAGTTCCAACCACGGTGGCAGCAGCGAGTGGCTGAACGAGCGAGGCGCTCACAGTGTGCTTTTTGAAGGGGTCTTTCCGACACCATCAAGATGACATGGCCACTCGGGAACCACCAGACAACTCGAGTCCTGATCAAGTTTTGGCTTCACGCATTTAGCCAGGTCTGAGAGGAGAGAGCCTCAACCGTAGATCTCTCACCCTAGCTCCTATCGGTCCCAGCTCGAGTCTCCACCTTTATCCTCGCTGACTCCACCGGAACCCATGCGGTTGGACGCATCTCCCAGGGCTGAGAGAGACGCCGGATCGAGGGGCGATGCTGTCTTATATTGCGGCAACCTGGGCCATTTTCCTCTCCACGTGTATCCGGGCTCCAGGGGAAATGCACTCTCCCGTGCAGGCCTGGAGGACTTTAACGGGAACATAACCTCCTCCCATCCATCCAACTCCCGCTGCTCATAATCAGTACCTTTCCTGGACAACCACGAGCTTCCCTTCAAGCTTGGTAGACTCTGGAGCCGCAAGGTTAACTTCATGGATGTGTTGGCCGAAGGAAGAATGGACGTTCCCTCGAACCTCTAAGTGACCCATAAGGTACTCTTGGATGGAGCCCTTTGGGATCTGACTTGTCATCGTGTCCCACCCCCTGCGGACTTTCAGTTTTCCCAACACCAGGAAGTGATGACTTTCATCTGACTCGTGTTCCGAGGTTCCCTCTCGTCCTGGATACCCCTGGCTTCACAGCCTTATAACCCTCACATCGACTGGTCTGTGGGTCACTATCAAGCAGTGGGGTCTAGTGCAAGCCACTTGTATCTTCAAGGTTCCCGAGTTCCCCTCCCGAGTCTCTAGGAATCCATCGACTGTCCCGAGTTCCCGAGTGTTACATGACCTCAAAACCGGTATTAGCCAAAAGAGGGCACCAAACTCCACCCCATAGACTTACGATTGCCCCATCGACCTGTTTCCGGCAGCCTTGCCCCCCAGGAGGTCGGATCTTTTCCCTATCTTCCTCCGAAACGAGCTATGCTATGGTACCTACATCAACGGACTCTCTGCAGCGGCCTCATAGCGTCCATCCACCTCGGCCAGCGGGAGCAGGGTTTTTCTTTGTGGCCAAAAAAGGACGGGGGATTACGCCTCCTTGCATCGACTACCGGACTTAATGCCATAAAACCGTCCGTAACCGCTTCCCGCTACCCTATATGGCCACAGCCTTTGAGGCTGTCAAAGGCAAAGCAGTGGTTCTTCACTAAGCTTGACCTTGCGGAACGCATACCATCTTGTGCGGAATCAAACCGCGGTTGACGAGTGGAAGACCGCTTTCAACACGCCTACTGCGTCATACGAATAACTTGGTGATGCCCTTCGGCCTGACAACCGCCCCGGCTGTTTCCAAGGCTCATAAACATGTGCTTAGGGATATGCTTACTTTTTTCGTGTGTGTTTACTTGGATGACATTCCTCCTCTTATTCGAGCTCCCTTCAAGAACACACCAAGCATGTCAGACAGTTGCTCAAAATGCTCCTAGACACCATTTGTATCGTTTAAGCCGGAAAAGTGTGAATTCCATTTCCTCTCGAGTACAATTCCTTGGGATTTATAGGTGGAACCCGGTCGGTCCAGATGGACCCCAAGAATAGGTAGGGCGGGTTAGCGGTTGCCCACCCCCAAGTCCGTTAAGGAAGTTCAGCGTTTCCTGGCTTCACCAACTTTTACCGCAAGTTCATCAAGAACTTCAGCTCGGTGGCAGCCCTCTCTCAGCTGTAACCAAGGGTCGCAACACAAGTTTCTGTGGGAGAGAAGCTGAGACGCCTTCCAAGGACTCAAGCAAGCGCATCCTCTCTGCTTCCATTCCTGACACGACCACGGCGGATGAACCTTTGTGATGTGGAGGTAGACGCATCAGAGGTTGGGGGTTGGAGCTTCCATGTCTCAGAGGGTGAAGACAAGAAGAAGCTTCATCCTTGCGCCTTCTCCTCACCGGCTTACCCCGGCGAGAGGAATTACGAGTGGGGGATCGTGAACTCCTAGCAGTTTAAGATGGCATTGAAGGAATGGAGACACTGGCTCGAGGGGGCTTCTCAACCGTTTCAAGTGCTTACGGACCACAAAATCTGGAGCTTAATCCAGCAGGCGAAGCGGTTGAACTCCAGACAAGCTCGATGGTTCTCTTTTCTTCAGCCGATTCAGTTTATCTCACCGTATAGACCCGGGTCGAAGAATTCAACGGACGCCTTGTTTCACGGTAATCTACTCTCCTGCCATTCGAGAAGATACTGACATGACTGTCTCCTTCTGGCGCTAAGATCGTGGCTCCGATCTCGTTGCAAGTGGAGGATTACCGTGAAACAAGCTCAAGCCACGAACGGGCCTGGAGGAGTCCTGCTAAGCGGTTGTTTGTTTCCCAAGGCAGCAAGATCCCAAGTCCTTCTGTGGGGGCACTCCTCTCGCTACTGTCACCGGGACGTAGGTTCGCACCTTGGAGTCACTTCAGCGTAAGTTCTGGTGGCCCACCATACAAAGAAGACGTTGCACTTTGCGTCAAGGCCTGTTCCCGTGTGCTGCCAGGGCAAAATCTTCTTCACCTCCGCCCTCAAGACTCCTTCACCTTGTATCTATTCCCACCGACCCTGGTTCCCATATCTGTTGGAACTTAATTACTGCCTTCCTCCGTCCATTGGTATACTACGTATCCTAGTCATCATCGAACAGGTTTTTCTAAGGCGGCAGGTTTGTTCCCTTGACAAATTACCCTTCTGCCAGGAAACAGCTGAGTTGGTTTGATTAAACCAGTGTTCGAGTCTTTGGGTATCCCGCAGAATATGGTTTCCGACAGAGGTCCCAGTTCGCCTCAAGGTTTTGGAAGGCCTTCTGCCAAACTCATAGGGCCACGCCAGTTTATTCTTCAGTGGTACCATCCGGAGTCCACGGCAAACTGAGAGGATGGAATCAGGAGCTGGAAACACCTCAGATGTATGGTTTTCCAAACAACCCGTCCACATGTCATCCTTCATTGTTTGCGGCCCCCAACGAGTACAGCGCACAACACCTTATAAGTGCTCCTCCCACTCATACGAGTATGTCTGCCGCCATGCAAGTGTCAGTCATAATGGCTCAATGCCTCCGGCTATGCGTTCCCGGACCAGGAGGCAGAAGTCAGTTGTTTGCCTTCAGCTCGAGGTTCATCAGTGACGCTGTCGGCTTACGTGGAAGAAGGGCCCGCCTTAATCTTCTGTCGTTCCTCACAGCAGTACCAGCGACAAGCCAACAACGTGTCGTCCCGTCCTACCCTTTTACCCCGGCCAGAGAGTATGGCTCCTCAACAAAAGACTTACCGTAAGGTTGGAGGTCTCGCAAGCTGTCCCAGAGATCATCGGTCCCTTTAAGATTGCCAGGAGTGTCAATCCGTTACTTTTCGCCTGCACTTACCCAGATCCCTTTAAGATCAATCCCCCTCTCTCTCTCTCTCTCTCTCTGTCTCTTTCTGTCTGTCATAGTGATACACACAGCATCATTGTTACTCTCACTGATATGTCCATAAAAGCCTAGTTGCTTTTTGTGACGACAGCATGCTTTAGAGTCCTCCACGAGTCATAATTGTCTTAATTCTAAGATGCCTCACTTCTATCTGAGCACTTTACTGCAATTAGTGATTTTTGCTGTGAAGATTGTTTATTGTCATGCTTTTCCCGTCATCACACCCCCACAACCATAAGGTCTGGAACAATAGTCTCACTCATTAAGCACTCACATTATGGTAATGCTTTTGTGCTAAGGGATTCATTCTCCTCCAATGTCTCTCGTTTATTAAATTAGTATGMACTCAGTGTTTTCACTCCATCATATAAACATAAGACAGAGGTCCAGCCCTTAAGGGTCTTTAGGAGATGCTTATGACCTTGTGGTGTGGAATAAGTGGAATTTAATGTTGAAATAATGAGAGTTATTATAGGAGAGAGAGGGGGGCACTCTTGTGTAGTATGTTTGTAAWGTCTTTTTTTGGACACCAGGAAGAAAATAATGAAGATTGCTTACACGTAAAGGTCTTTCTGCTGCGCAGATGAAGGCCCTGTGTTGCAATGCATTTGTGTCCTGATCGTTTCGCTACATTTCAATAATTTCCCTTTGAGTAAGTAAGTCTTGTCCGAGCCAGAACGGACCAGAGAGCAGAAGCCAATCTCCTTTTTCTGCAGCGTGAGGCAGCTTGATGTACAAGTACGCATGCTAGACAGGACCCTTGAAATGTAAGGTATTAAATACTTTAATACAAATGAAATATTCTTGCCATCCTTCAAAACAACATTGACTTGATCATCCTGTAGATGAATGATCTAACAACTCCATCTTTTTCTGGTGTTATAAAGTAGTCTGCTCTAGTCTGGTTAGCTTTAGACACCCTGTTCGGCATCGTGTGAGATACAGAATGTTTAAAACAGAATGTTCCATCTGGAGAGTTACAGATTGTTGGAGGAATCTCACTTCCTACATATCTGTTCCCTCAACCAATCGATGGCGGGGATAGTGGCCACGCTGCTATACTGGCTGGTGTCGTTGGCTGAAATATCATTCCGTTGGGGATTTGAAGCTCCTGGAAGCGATGACTTCCTCCCTACCCATCAAGAAGGCGTGGCAGACGGTCTCTGGTGTGTCATTATTTTCCGTGACTGGGAGCAGTGAAAGCTGGCTAGGCTGCCATAACTTAATTAATTGTACTGCCATAAACTTAGTGTTTGGGAGAAAGATCAATCTTGTAAGGCTCATTTGTATTTGGAAACTTAATTGACCCACTGTATAAATATGACTAAAGATAAAGAGATGCAACTGACGCAAACAAAGAATACTGTCAGCACAAGCACACTTACTCTAC
>NC_036842.1:36125767-36128051 GCF_002910315.2 Salvelinus sp. IW2-2015 | reverse complement strand
AGATTAGGTAGAGTAGTTTTAGAGATTAGGTAGAGTAGTTTTAGAGATTAGGTAGAGTAGTTTTAGATATCAGGTAGTTTAATAGATTAGGTAGAGTAGTTTTAGATATCAGGTAGTTTAATAGATTAGGTAGATTAGTTTAGAGATGAGGTACTTTGTCATTCTCTTTTGGGAAAGGTGTCATTCAGCATCATAAATGTGCCCATAGAAACATAATCAATACTGTCTATAAAAGAAAACAGACATTTTATCCACACGCACCTGAGTAGAACATAACTGTATCATGATTAGAAAAGTGATTAAATGACAATGTAGATGAGCAGTGAATTATTTATGAATGCCACAATTAACATTAACTAGAATAGCATTTGATTAACCAAAGTAAATACTGATTATGAAAATGTTTACAAAACGTGCTTAATTTCAGCTCCAAATACTGTTCATCCAAACAATGGTAAATGAGTTCTGTTCTCTGTTTTTGTCTTTTTGGACTCTGAACCTGCAGCTAGTGGATAGAGGCTGACATTTTGTCGGAAGTGGAAAAGGCTAAGAGCGAAATGTCAAGAGCAATTTAGTTTTTTGCCTTGTGGAGGACCTTGTTTTGTTATACAGTAATGGCACATGCAGAATGACAGATTGACATCAACTCTGCCTATTTATTTGGCCCCCAAAATAGACATTTAYGTTGTTTTTCTTGCAACAGCCTATTTTGGAGATGGGAAAGAGAGAGTGACAGATTTAGCACGTCTACATTGTGTTGGAAAGCATCGACTGATGAAGAATCTCTCACACCCACAGACTATCCTGACACATACCCCCCCCCCCACACACACACACACACATACACATACACACACAACTAAGTGTTGATTAGGACAATGCATACATAGGGAGTCAGTTCCACCGTATTCTGAGGCTATTATGTCTGAGCTCGTCTGCTGTCTTTGTTTTGGCAGTATTATGCAGTATTATTGCTGCAGCCTATATGACAATGGTAAACAATGCGTCATTAGTAGTTAGGTAAGTGTCAAAAGACACGAGGAAAGTGTCAACATGAATCATGTTCTATTGYTTGTTATTGTAGATGTGGGCGTGGCCTTCGATATTCCATGCAACCTTCTCAATTTGTCAGACAAAACCTGTTGTTTATCTGGCAATCTTTTTGCTTGTGAGTTTCAAACTGAGAACAAATCAATATGCAGGGCTCATGTTTCCCTGCAAGCTATGTACATGTGACATGGCCTCTAGTTAATTGCAGATGTAATGCTATAAAGCATACTGGTTTGAAATGTATGTTGTATGCATGGTGTATGCATGGCGTATGCAAGGAGTATGCATGGTGTACAGTCAAAGAGGTTTCAGAGAAGAAGTCTCAGTCATCATGGGAATCATATGGGATGTAGGAGGGAGGTAGACTTCTGATGTTGGAATGATGTCACTCTCTCTCTGTCTCTCGGGTCCTTTCTCTCTCTCCGTCTCTCGGGTCCTTTCTCTCTCTCTGTCTCTCAGGTCCTTTCTCTCTCTCTGTCTCTCAGGTCCTTTCTCTCTCTCTGTCTCTCAGCGTCCTCTTCAGTTCCTTTCTCTCTCTCTCGGTCTCTCGGTCTTTCTCCTTCGGTCTCTCGGGTCCTTTCTCTCTCTCTCGTCTTCAGGTCTTTTCTTCTCTCTCTCGGTCTTCTCAGTTCTCTTCCTCTCTCTCTCCGTCTCTCAGGTCCTTTCTCCTCTCCGTCTCTCAGTTTCCTTTCTCTTCTCCGTCTCTCAGTTCCTTTGTTCTCGGGTCCTTTCTCTCTCTCCGTCTCTCCGGTTTTCTCTCTCTTGCTCTCAGGTCCTTTTCTCTTCTCCGGTCTCTCAGTCCTTTCTCTCTCTCCGTCTCAGTTCTTTCTCTCTCTCCGTCTTCTCATTGCCTTTCCTTCTTCTCGTCTCGTCAGTTCCTTTCTCTTCTCGGTCTTTCTCTCTCTCCGTCTCTCAGTCCTTTCTCTTCTCTCGGTCTCTCGGTCCTTTCTCTCTCTCCGTCTCAGTCCTTTCTTCTCTCTCTTCTCTCTCTCTTTCCGTTCTCGGTCTTTCTTCTCTCTCGTCTCTCGGTCCTCCTCGTTCTCTCTCTCTCTCTCTCGGTCTCTCAGTTCCTTTCTCCTTCTCTCTCTGTCTCTCAGTTCTTTCTCTCTCTCTGTCTCTCAGTCCTTTCTCTCTCTCTCGGTCCTTGGTCCTTTCTCTCTCTCCGTCTCTCGGTCTTCTCTCTCTTCTCTCGGGTCCTTTCTCTCTCTCGTTCTCAGGTCTCGTCTTCACTCAA
>NC_036842.1:36117590-36125383 GCF_002910315.2 Salvelinus sp. IW2-2015 | reverse complement strand
AAAATTATTAGCGAGAGAGATGGACAGAGATACAGAGTGGGAGATGGATAACAGAGAGAAGAGAGACAAGATAGAATGGAGAGGAGAGGAGAGAGAGAAAAATGATGAAAGACCGCAACAGCCTCACAACAGCCTCAGCCAACACCAGCAACCAGTCACATTAGCCTCAGCCAACACCAGCAACCAATCACAGCAGCCTCAGCCAACACCAGCAACCAATCACAGCAGCCTCAGCCAACACCAGCAACCAGCCACAGCAGCCTCAGCCAACATCAGCAACCAGTCACAGCTGCCTCAGCCAACACCAGCAACAAATCACAGCAGCCTCAGCCAACACCAGCAACCAATCACAACAGCTCAGCCAACACCAGCAACCAGTCATAGCAGCCTCAGCCTCAGCCAACACCAGCAACCAGTCAGCTGAGAGTGCAGTGTAGAGGCATGGAAATATTGTCCTCTTCGTAGCTCTGTCCCCTTTGTACCTCTGTCCTCTTCATAGCTCTCTCTACATTGTAGCTCTGTCCCCTTCGTAGCTGTCTCTACTTTGTAGCTCACCTCATGCTACGCTGCTTCGCTAACGTCTCTTGAAACACAGAACGCTCCAGCCAGAAAAACTTTAACCTCCGTATTACTGGCCCCTTCAAATCAAATTAAATCTAGGGTGTGTCCCTAATGCCACCTTATTCCCTATATCGTGCACTATCAGCTCTGGTCAAAATGAGCACACTATATAGGGCATATGATGGGACGCAGGCCTAAAGACTGTAAAGGAGAGAGACAGGACGAGGTTGTGATATGCTAACACCCATGGACAGCCTCAGGAAACGAATAGCTTACGTACAGGCTTCCACTAAACTGGGTTGTGTATCTGCTGTGCAATCAGACTCTGGCCAATGCTCTGGCCATGCATCCATCTAGAGCAGAATGCCTTGGCTCTGGCCATGCATTCATCTAGAGCAGAATGCCTTGCCTCTGGCCAATGCTCTGGCCATGCATTCATCTAGAGCAGAATGCCTTGGCTCTGGCCAATGCTCTGGCCATGCGTTAATCTAGAGCAGAATGCCTTGGCTCTGGCCAATGCTCTGGCCATGCATTCATCTAGAGCAGAATGCCTTGGCTCTGGCCAATGCTCTGGCCATGCGTTAATCTAGTGATTTACAGTAATACAACTATCATACCTATTAAAACCAGTAAAAAAACGAATCAGGGAAAACGGAACGTTTGAGCAGTTTGTTTTTTGTTCAGGTCTGATTTCCAATGCAGATTACAGTAAGACGACTTGGGTTGAAACTGAAAAATGGCACTTTATCAATGTCTTTATCAACACAGAAGATGTTGGGGTTTTAGCTGTGTAAATTKTGCCACTATAGTGTTTTCTGTCCCCTGAGCAGGTTTGTAGGGTGTAATGTATAGTTGTGTGTGTGGCTTGGATTGTAATACTGCAACGCTGGTCAGTCACCATTCTACTTGCCTATCCCTTAGCCTAAGGTTGTATAGTCTTCATGGGAAATCAGGTGAATGCGTTATATTTACAGAACCACARACAAAGGGTTTTCATGTAGAACTATACCTTTAAAAAAGAATGGCATTCTCACATGTATACCCTATTGGACAACACCAGTCCCCAGTCCCATTGCTCTTGGTGCTTTCTTGCTGTGTGACTTAATTTCACCTGACCAAAATACAGAAATACCATTTGGCCCCTGGTCATTCCTCACGACAGTGCGGAAGACGTGTATATAAATAGTGATGAAGCTTGAAAAGGAATGCATTGCCCAGGAGTTGAGGTAGCCTTCCCGAGACCTTGCTCCAGAAAAGCCATCATCGACCCTGTGGCAGCGTGGCCATAGACTCTCATTAGAGCAGACAGCTTGTTCACTCTGACTCTCCTTAAGGATTAGGCCTTAGCCTCTCCTGTACTGTACCCTCAGGTAGTACATTTAGTTCATCTAGTGATAATATGTGTGGGTTTGTCTGTTATTCTCTGTGTGTGTTTGTGCATGAGTGAGTGTGTGTAATGTCTTTGCATTTCATATATAATTGATTCCTGTTGACATCCTCTTAAAAGCACCCCATTACGTGTTTAAGAGGAAAATAGAGAGAGAACCCAGAGGTGACTGTGTGTGTAATGTGTGTAATATATGTGTGTGCTGTGTACACTTCCTCTTTGCACACGGATGGATGCTCTTGCGGTGTGCTTGTACTTTATGTGCCCCAGAGGAAGTGGCCTACTGGAGAAGATATGAGCTCACCAGAGGAAGTGGACTACTGGAGAAAATATGAGGTCACCATTGAGAAACATGGCTCTTTTAGAACCAAGACTAGGCCCTAAGTTAAGGTTCGGGTTAGAGCCAAGTCTAGGCCCTCTGTTTGGGTTCGGGTTAGGGCCAAGACTAGGCCCTCTGTTAGGGTTTGGGTTAGGGCCAAGACTAGGCCCTCTGTTAGGGTTCAGGTTAGGGCCAAGACTAGGCCCTCTGTTAGGGTTCGGGTTAGGGCCAGACAGGCCTCTGTTAGGGTTTGGGTAGGGCAAGACTAGGCCTCTGTTAGGGTTGGGTTAGGGCCAAGACTAGGCTCTGTTTAGGGTTCGGGTTAGGGCCAAGACTAGGCCTTCTGTTTTGGGTTGGTCAAACTAGGCCTTGTTTTAGGGTTCGGCCAAGATAGGCCTTCTGTTTGGGTTAGGCCAAGACTCAGGCTTCTGTTTTGGGTTAAGGGTCGCAGAATAGGCCTCTCTGTTGGGTTTGGGTTAGGGACAAGATAGGCCTCTGTAGGGTTCGGGTTAGGGCAAGACTAGGCCTTCTGTTTGGTTGCGGTCAAGACTAGGCTTCTTAGGGTTCGGGTTAGGGCCAAGACTAGGCCCTCTGTTAGGGTTCGGGTTAGGGCCAAGACTAGGCCCTCTGTCAGGTGGCCTCTTTCATGTCTTCATTGTCAGACATGAACATGGGTGCAGCATTGAATCTCCAAAGAAGACTGAGGCTCTCAGAAGTTGCAGAGAGGTAAACATAGAGACTCTTCCTTGCTCTTCAGTAGAGGAACAGCCTGATGAGTGCACCGTTGTTTTTGTCTTCAAAGAAACCTGTCCTATTCCCTATCCTTCTGTATTAGCCTATAGTTTTTTTTAACCACATGCAGAAGAGGCACCCCTGGGATTTGAGGGCTTCGCGTCAGAAATAACAGCGAATGAGAGAGAGAGAGAGAGAGAGAGAGAGAGAGAGAGAAGATTTTCCTTTCACAAGGCCATCAATGGAATGTTCCTTCTCCAAAGCTCAGTGGGACTCTCAAAGCCATAAAATGGAGTGTTTTCCTTCTCCAAGCCATCAAATGGAATGGTTTTTCCTTCTCCAAGCCATCAAATGGAGTGATTTTCCTTCTCCAAGCCATCAAATGGAATGTTTTCCTTTCTCCCAAGCATCAACATGGAGTGTTTTTCCTTCTCGCAAGACCATCAAATGGAATGTTTTCCTCTCCAAGCATCAATGGGAGTGATTTTCCTTCTCCACAAATGAGGTTCACCAGTCAAATGGAGTGTTTTTCGCTTCTCAGCCACAGGTTCCTTCCAGCCATCAAATGCAGTGTTTTACCTTCTCCAAGCATCAAATGGAGTGTTTTCTTCTCCAAGGCCATCAAATGGAATGTTTTCCCTTCTCCAAGCCATCAACTGGAATGTTTTTCCTTCTCCAAGCCATCAACATGGAATGTTTTCCTTCTCCAAGCCATCAACTGGAATGTTTTCTTCTCCAAGCCATCAAATGGAATGTTTTCCAGCTAAATAGTTCCTTCTCCCAAGCCATCAATGGAGTGTTTTCCCTTCTCCAAGCCATAAATGGAATGTTTTCCTTCTCCAAGCCATCAATGAATGTTTTCCTTCTCCAGCATCAAATGGAGTGTTTTCCTTCTCCAAGCCAATCAAATGGAGTGTTTTCCTTCTCCAAGCCATCAAAATGGAGTTGTTTTCCCTTCTCCAAGCCATCAAATGGAAATGTATTCTTCTCCCAAGCCAACTCAAATGGAATGTTTTTCGCTTCCTCCAAGCCAATCCAAAATGGAATGTTTTCGCTTCTCCAAGCCATCACTGGAATGTTTTCCTTCCATAGCCATCACTGAATGTTTTTCCTTCTCCAAGCCATCACTGGAATGTTTTCCTTCTCCAAGCCATCACAAGGAATGTTTTTCCTTCTCCAAGCCATCAAATGGAAAGTGTTTTCCTTCTCCAAAGCCATCAAATGGAGTGTTTTCCTTCCTCAACCAATCAAATGGAATGTTTTCCCTTCTCCAAACCATCAAATGGAGTGTTTTTCCTTCTCCAGCCATCAAATGGAATGTTTTCCTTCTCCAAGCATCAAATGGAATTGTTTTCCTTCTCCAAGCCATCAATGGAATGTTTTCACTTCTCCAAGCCAAAATGGAAGTGTTTTCCTTCTCAGCCAACGAGTTTCTTCAAAGATCCAAACTGGAATGTTTTCCTTTCTCCAAGCCATTCAAATGGAGTGATTTCCCATTCTCAAGCCATCCAAATGGAGTGTTTTCCTTCTCCAAGCCATCAAATGACGTGTTTTCCTTCATCCAAGCCATCAACGGAGTGTTTTCTCTTCTCCAAACCATCAATGGAGTGTTTCTCCCCATAATGGGGTTTCTCCCAAGCCATCAAATGGAGTGTTTTCCTTCCTCCAAGCCATCAAATGGATGTTTTCCTTCTCCAAGCCATCAAAGGAGTGTTTTCCTTCTCCAAGCCCAATCAATGGAATGTTTTTCCTTCTCCACAGCCATCAAAATGGAATGTTTTTCCTTCTCAGCCATCAACTGGAATGTTTTCCTTCTCCAAGCCATCAAATGAAAATGTTTTCCTTCTCCAAGCCATCAACTGGAATGTTTTTCCCTTATCGCAAGTCATCAACTGGAATGTTTTCCTTCTCCAAGCCATCAAATGGAATGTTTTCCTTGCTTCCCAAGCATCAAATGGAGTGTTTCCTTCTCCAAGCCATCAAATGGAGAATGTTTTCCTTCTCCAAAGCATCAAATGGATGTTTTCCTTCTCCAAGCCATCAAAGTCTTAGCGCATAACGGATGTTTCACTTCTCGCAAGCCATCAAATGAGATGTTTTCCTTCTCCAAGCCATCACATGGAGTGTTTTCCTTCTCCAAGCCTCAAATGGAGTGTTTTCCTTCTCCAAGGCCATCAAATGGAATGTTACTTAGTATCTGGTGTCCTTCTTCCAAGCCTCAAATGGAATGTTTTCCTTCTCCAAGCCATCAAATGGAATGTTTTCCATTTCCAAGCCATCAAACTGGAAGGTTTTCCTTCTCCAAGCAATCAATGGAATGTTTTCCTTCTCCAAGCCCATCAACTGGAATGTTTTCCTTCTGCCAAGCCATCAACTGGAATGTTTTCCTTCTCCAAGCCATTCAAATGGAATGTTTTCCTTCTCCAAGCCATCAAATGGAGTTGATGTTCCTTCTCCAAACCATCAAATAGGAGTGTTTTTCCTCGTCCAAGCCATCAAATGAAATTGTTTCCTTCTCCAAAACCATCCAAATGGAGTGTTTCCTTCTCCAAAGCCATTCATAATGGAATGTTTTCCTTCTTCAAGCCACAATGAAATGTTTTTCCTTCTCCCAAGCCATCAAATGGAGTTTTTCCTTCTCAAGCCATCAAATGGAATGTTTTCCTTCTCCAAGCCATCAACTGGGAGTTTTCCCTCCACAAGCCATCAAATGGAGTGTTTTTCATTTCTCCAAGCCATCAAATGGGATAGTGTTTCCTCTTCTCCACAGCCATCAAATGGAGTGGTTTTTTCCTTCTCAAGCCATCAAATGGAGTGTTTTCCTTCTCCAAGCCATCAAATGGAATGTTTTCCTTCTCCAAGCCATGCAACTGGCAAATTGTTTTCCTTCCAAGCCATCAAATGGAAATGTTTTCCTTCTCCAAGGCCCATCCAACATGGAAATGTTTTCCTTCTCCAAGCATCAACTGGAAATGTTTTCCTTCTCCAAGCCATCAAATGGAATGTTTTTCCCTTCTCACAAGCCATTCAATGGAGTGTTTTCCTTTCTCCAAGCCACAAATGGAGTGTTTTTCCTTTCTCCAAGCATCAAATGGAATGTTTTCCTTCTCCAAAGCCATCAATTGAGTGTTTTCCTCTCCAAGCCATCAAATGGAAGTGTTTTTTTCCTTCTCCAAGCCATCAAATGGAGTGTTTTTCCTTCTCCAAGCCATCAAATTGGAAGTGTTTTCCTTCTCCAAGCCCATCAAATGGAATGTTTTTCCTTCTCCAAGCCATCAAATGGAATGTTTTTCCTTCTCCAAGCCATCAAATGGAATGTTTTCCTTCTTCCAAGCCATCAACTCGGAATGTTTTCCTTCTCCAAGCATCAACTGGAATGTTTTCCTTCTCCAAGCCATCAACTGTGAATGTTTTTCCTTCTCCAAGCCATCAAAATGGAAATGTTTTTCCTTCTCCAAGCCATCAAATGGAGTGTTTTCCTTCTCCAAGCCATCAAAGGGGAGTGTTTCCCTTCTCCAAACCATCAAATGGAATGTTTTCCTACTCTCAAACCATCAAATGGAGTGTTTTCCTTTCTCTCAAAGCCATTCAAATGGAATGTTTTCCCTTCTCAAGCCAATCAAATGGAGTGTTTTCCTCTCCAAGCCATCAAAATGGAATGTTTTCCTTCTTCCAAAGGCCATCAAATGAGTTTTTCCTTCTCCAAGCCATCAAATGGGAGTGTTATTTCCTTCTCCAAGCCATCAAATGGAGTGTTTTCCTTCTCAAGCCATCAAATGAGTGTTTTTCCTCTCCAAGCCAATCAAATGGAGTGTTTTCCTTCTCCAAGCCATCAAATGGAGTTGTTTTTCCTTCTCCAAAGCATCAAATGGAGTGTTTCCTTCTGCCAAGCCATCAAATGGAGTGTTTCCTTCTCCAAGCCATCAAATGGCAGTGTTTTTCCTTCTCCCAAGCGATCAAATGGAGTGTTTTCCTTTCTCCAGCCATCCAATGGAATGTTTTCCTTCTCCAAGACATCAAATTGGCCGAATTTTTTTTCCTTCTCCAAGCCATCAAACTGGAATGTTTTTCCTTCTCCAGCCATCAATGAATTGTTTTTACCTTCTCCAAGCCATCAAACTGGAATTTTTCCTTCTCCAATCATTTCAAATGGAATGTTTTCCTTATCCAAGCCATCAAATGGCAATTGTTTTCCTTCTCCAAAGCCATCAAATGGAGTGTTTTTCCCCTTCTCAAAAGCCAATCAAATGGAAATTTTTCCTTCTCCAAGCCGATTCAAATGGAATTTTTCCTTCTCCAAGCCATCAAATGGAATGTTTTCCCTTCTCCAAGCCATCAACTGGATGTTTCTCTCCAAGCCATCAAATGGAATGTTTTCCTTCTCCAACCATTCAATGGAGTGTTTTCCTTCTCCAAAGCCATTCAAATGAGTGTTTTTCCTTCTCCAAGCCATCAAATGGAAAGTTTTCCCTTCTCCAAGTCATCAAATGGAATGTTTTCCTTCTCCAAAGCCATCAAAATGGGAATGTTTTCCTTCCCAGCCATCAAATGGAATGTATTTCTATCTCAAGCCATCAAATGGAGGTGTTTCTTCTCCAAGCCATCAAATGGAGTGTTTTTCCTTCTCCCAAGCCTCAAATGGAATGTTTTCTTCTCCAAGTCATTCAAATGGAATGTTTTTCCTTCTCCAAGCCATCAACTGAATGTTTTTCCTTCTCCAAGCCATCAAATGGAGTGTTTTCCTTCTCCAAGCCATCAAATGGAGTGTTTTCATCAGTAATCACTTTGTTGATC
>NC_036842.1:36101847-36117565 GCF_002910315.2 Salvelinus sp. IW2-2015 | reverse complement strand
AAATGTCATTTTGCAGCCAAAATATGTGTCCTCCCTTGCACACAGCCTGAGCGCGGACAGCCAGTGAAAAATGCAAAGTAATGTATAATACTTTCCCATTAGCCTTATTCTGTGTTTGTCTTTCTACCAGAATCATGGTCTCTCAGTCATTGACACTGCGGTTCTACTAACTGTGCTTTAATGTATTGCTGTCTGCATTAATATTTAGTGTTGAAGCTGTATTAATGGTAATCCCGATTCACTACCCTACTATTATTAAATACTGTAGCCACCCATTTGATTTATATATAAATAATAATATATATTTTGTGTATATATAATACATATATATTTTATTTTAAATTTTCGCATATGTTATACTTTAGACAATAAGTAAGAATAATAACTTGCCATGTCAATACAAGTCAATTTGAATTGAATGAATTGAGAGAAAAAAGAGCAAGGCAGAGAGAGATGAGAGATATGAATAAGAGAAATAGGAAATAGAGTGAGAAAAGAGGAGGAGATTGCTGAAATAGAAGAGAGATGGACAGGAGCAAATGATAAGTGATGCAGAAGAATACGAAGATAGAGACAGAGAGAGCTAGCTAGTGATAGTAGAGCTATAGAGAAATTGATTAGAGTGAGAAATGAAGACAACATATAGAATTGGAGCATAGTAAAATGTCATAGAGATTCACTAATGACTAGATTGAGAAGAGAGATGATAGTAGATGAGACAGATGGCATAGATTGAGAGCAGAGAATGTATAGATTGCAGCAGAGACGAGGAGAAGAGAGAGAGAGAGCAGAGCATGAGAGAGATTAGATGATTAGATTGAGAAGAGAGAGAAGATGAGAGAGATAGATGGAATAGAATGTAGAAGAGTGGAGAGAGAGAGATAATAAGATTAGAGAAGAGCGAAAGAAACTAAGATTGAAAGATAATAGAGAGACCGAAGTACCATCCCGAATAGCATTGACGAGAGAAAAGAGATAGAAAGATGGATTAGACTAACCGAGAGAGAGAGATGGAAGAACCGAGAGCCAGAGCAGAGAACGATGGATAATTGTCAGAGAGATTAGAAGAATAATAGATTGTAAAGAGAGATGATAGATCTGAGAATGAGGAGAGAAGCGAAGGGAGAGAGAGATATGGAATAGATTAAGAGAGAAGAGGATGCATAGATTGAAGAGCCCAATGGGAGAGTGATATTAGATGGAGCCAGAGAGAGAGTACGGGTAGAGTAATTGCGATAGAGAGAAGCCAGAAGCGATGGAAAATAGATACGAGCTGAGGAGTACATGAGAGAGTTTAGAGATGGTAGAGCACATAGAAGATGTGAGAGAATGATAGATTGAGAGGATGATAGAGAGAGATGATAAGAGAGAAGAGATTGATAGAGTGAGCGAGAGATAGATTGATAGATTGAGGAACGAAATGGACGAGAGAAGAGCAGAGAGAAGATGGAGAAGATGGAGAGAGAGAAGAGAATAGATTGAGTAAGAGAGATGAAATTGAAAGAATAGAGTGAGGAGAGATCAGAGAGATAGATGAAAGAGAGATGGAGTAGAGAAAAGAGATTGAGAGAGGAATGATAGATTGGGATGTAGAGAGAGAGAGAATTGGAGACCATGTATAGCATGAGAGAGAGACGAGAGATGGAGAACAGAGAAGAGATGGATAGATCGAGAAGCAGAGAGAATGGATAGAGGAGAAAGAGGTAGGCCAAATGAAATTGCCTCTCCTCCTTTTCCAGAGACACGCCGAGAGCAGAGAATATAGATTTGAATGATAAACAGACAGAGTAGAGACCGAAAGGACTAGAGAGTGTGTATCTTGGAGGAATTAGGTTCCGTTTCTTATTGCCGAACAACACCAACCAATATTCTTATTTTCATGGCTTTGTATAAAATGAAGTTCCAGACACTCAACTCTTGATGAATGCCCTGCCTTCTCCAACCCATTCAAATGGGAAATTTTTCCTTCTCCTACCAATCTGCATCAAATGGCATGTGCCTTCTCAACATATCAACAATCAAATTGCCCCAGTGCCTTTTTGCCTTCATCCAATTCGCCATCAGAAGTTGGGAGAAGAGTGTACCGATCCCAGAGCATCAAATGAAAGTTTTAATCCCTATCTTCCTCATACCAATTCGAAAGTGGTTATTTGTTTTCCCTTATACTCCAATAGGCGCAATCAAATAGTGATGTTATCCACTCTCCATAGCCTACAAATGGATTTTTCCTTATCTCCAAGGCATCACAATGGAATGCTTTTCCTTCTCCAAAGCCATCAGATTGTAACGTCGTTTCCTCTCCAATGCCATCAAATGGGAATGTTTTTGCCCAAGCTAATGATGTTCTCTTCTCCAAGTCACATCAAATGAAGTGTCTCCTATTCGTCCTATAGACATCAAATGGAATGTATTTCCTTCTCCAAGCCATCAAATGGAGATTGCTCTTCTCCCAGCCATCAATGGAATGTGTTTCCTTCTCCGCCCAACGCCATCAACTGAATGTCTTTGTCCATTCTCCAAGCCATCAAATGGAAGTTTTTCCTTCTCCAAGCCAATCAAATGGAGTGTTTTCCTTCTCCAAGCCATCAAATTCCTATCACCTCTACAGAAAACTCGATCCCTCAGAAGCAGACCAGGACAGAGTGCATATGGAAGATCATGGACCTGAGAGTTATTTAAATATCGATACCGAGAACAGGTGATTAGCATTTATTCCGTCGTAGGCCCGACGGCGGCTACAGTCCGGGAGGGTTGATGTGCGCCCTGTGGTCAGGCTGTTTATACAGGCCTTTGCACGTGCAGTTTCTGTAATTAATAGACAAGTACCACACAATAAGAACAACAGACAACTACCGACTAGACGAGACCAAACGAGTTGATGAGGACCGAAGAGAATAAGCTAGTATAAATAGAACAAACGGGAGGTCAGATTAAAGGGCGAAGCAGACTGACAATTGACCAATTATTAGATATCAAAACAAACAACAAAACTCTATTAACTTGGAAGCTGGTTTCGTGGAGTGGCAAACATACTGTCATGCGCTCTAACGATCTGCAAGTGAAATAAGACATGTCACGCCAATTTGAAGATAGTACAGAAGATGCGATATATCAGATCAGGTGGCAGATTCTCGACGCGGCAGAATCAGTTCGGTGGAAATCAATCTCCCATATAGGAGCTAAATATCGTCCCGCATACCAGACCAGGGGTCGTTCCAGGACACTGGAAAATCACCTCTCAGGACAACAAACAGCAACCCAGACAACACCGTGAACTGGATTCCTACGTGGACATAATCAACCCCACCTCCACGAGAACCTCATCCGGCTGCCTGGTCACACTACACTGTCGAGACGAACCAGGAGGCAGTGGAACTGGTAGAAGAATCACAAAGGCCTCGTCTATCCAGAATCTGCTCGAACCGAGAATCCACCACCTCCTCTCCTCTGAACCAATATCCTCCCAGCTCCACGAGAAAACTGTACACCATCACCCACGCGCGAGTCTGCGTAGCCATCTATGAGCAAGCGGACGCACCGAGTATAGACCACGAGCCACTACCAATACCGTACCCAACCGATGGAGTTATGATTCTACTGTGAGGAGACGAGAGAGGCTGATGGTTACTCAACAGACGACTTAGTGTGGTAGTATCCGCAGCTGTGAGACAAGAGACAAATGAAAGATGGGAAAATGCACTTTCTAACGGTGTTTCTACATTGCAACTTGAGACGAACCACCACACAGTGATAGTAATTAAGTGTATTCTCTTTTCGCTTATTCTTACTTATTCAGATATAATTCTTACTTGATATCTCAATTTTTTTTATTATCTGATGTTATGGATCTTCAGAGACATACCCTCCCGTTTAGCGTCACGATCCGAGAAGAGTAGATCGCCGTGTGATGCGCAACCAGTAACCTGTAATCTCCAACCTAACCACAGCTGGGCAGGATACAAGTAACATTAGCGATCCTCGCTCTGTATTCTATGTACCAAGATCATACACTTAAACCGCATGGACAAATGACTCAAAATACCCAAGTGGACAAAATGAGTGTAAAAATTGCTGCTGAAGAACCAAATAAGTTCATCGACCACTATATGATACAATGAGTTTAACCTCTTATATATGAGACCCCAGAGAGACACTGTATTATAGCCATTAATACCACATTTAATATGGCGAACGAACATCGCCTCACATAACTCGAACGAATAAATAATAATAATAATTAAGTGGAGACCATGCATAATCACGAATAGCAATATTGTACATAATTTATAACAAGTAAATCATAATTGAGACGACTCACTTTACTAATAAATAAATTAAAATAGTAAATAAAAAATCGTGAGTTGCTTCTACAATTACTATCTTGTCAGGCCTCTCTGAGCTCCTAATTAAGATACTCAAAATAAAACTTTTTCACACTGAGCTAAATAATTTACAACCCAATAAAAAATCATAATAAATCAATCAAACACATTCATAGCCCGATGCCTTTAGCAAAGAAAAATGCACCAAAGAAAACGTTAATTATTGCCACACTGATACTAATCCTGATGTGCCCAAGCCAGCACTTTGCATGTATCTTTTTTTTTACCTAATATTTGAATCATCTTTAATCTCTCTCCCTGGTCCTTAATACGTTTATCCTCTATCTCTCTTGTTCCTTATTTCTCTCTATCTTATTGGGTAACTCTCTATATTCACGGCATATTGTCTAGTCTGGTATGTCTGTATATCTATCTTGTTTTGTTATGTTAATGTCTGATTAGATAGGCTTGCTCCTTAAAGTTGAACAGGCACTCTGTTGTGAAACGCACCAACACTTAAGTTTTCATCTGCCGCTTACTGTTTCTGGACTTCCTTTGATCATGTCCAGTCCTTGTATTGTCAATGGTGTTCGTTTCATAGTCGTCTAATGTGTACCCTACTTACAGCCACGTTGACTCCAACAAACAAGACCAAAACAGTTTGTCTACAGATGTTAAACAATTATTCTGCCTCCCACTGTTCAGAAAAGCTCCGTTCTGCCTCTCTTTTCCCATTTTTTGTGAAGTGACTGTATGCGGTCCTGACATGTTGTGTACGTCTATGTTGTCGTTAGTGTAGCTATCTGTTCACAGAGAGGATGAGGGCGTTTCATGGGTCCGTGTGTTTCCGTGATGTGTGTGCGCTGTGGGGTCTGTGGAAAAGCTATACAGCAGCAGCGCCAGTTTATGTCCAGGAAATGTTGCGTTGATGTGTCATTAACGTGTAATGCGCTGTTCTATCAAATGGAATAACTGGACCCGGCCGAGCTCTGATTCACTAATGCGGTCATTTGTGTGCGTCGTGCGCGGTGTCCAAAATCATAATTACGCGCCCCGGGGCTCAGGAAGTGTGAACAGATGCCCTGCGATTTGTCCCGCAGCTGTCGCCAGAGTATAGAACACCCCATGCTCTATAGAGAGCCCATTCCGGGCCCAGTAGCCATGGTCCAATTGTACATCTATACCGACGAATGTACGGAGTCTGACCCTCAGATTGTGATTAAATCCGAAGAATCCTTTCCTCCTGAGATACGAAAACAAGAAGAATGACCTTGTAACCGTAACAGCATGTAAGGAAACATCCAACAGTAGCCAAGACGGTTATAGCGAATATAATGCGCATATAACTCGATCCACACCAGGCCGGTTAGTATGTGAATGGATCCAGAGCCAGGAGTAGATATCCATGAGAGAGGAACAAGACAAACGCCAGCTGGAACTCCTATCGACATGAGATGGCTCTCTCCGTCCTGACCATTAGATTTGAAAGGACTGAAAATAAGCACAAGAGTGAGACTGACTAGAAGTGAGCAATCGCAACGTGGACGCCAATACAAGAATTTAAAGTACCTCACCAATTTACAGCAGAGTAAATACTTGTAGACGCTACGGTCCAGACAGACACATGGTCACTGCCCAAATGCTCTGTGGAGCCCTTGTGAAAGACCTACCACTATAACCATGACCTCTCAAGACCGTCTTCCATTAGCCGTATGGAAGCTTGGATCAGGAACACAATATGAAAACTGCTAGAAGTCGTTCCACAATGGTCAAGAGATTTAACTAACTCACCGAATTCCCCAGACACTAAGGTGGAGCAAATCCCAACCTGACACAAAGTCCAGGGTCCACAAGATGCAAACCAAGGTCGACGCGAGGGAATATCGACTATAAGATGAAAATAGCCCAGAGCTGGGTTTACCGATTATATACTTGGTGTCTACTAGAGCACATATAACAGACAAGTGCGCACGTTAAAACTCTCCGGGTTAAATCTTCTCCCTATTGCACTCCACTAAATCGATATTCAATGTCCGCCTGAATATCCCATAAGTGACCGAATAGCAACTCCAGTGTAAGACAACTTATGTCTTGCTTAGCTTGTTCCGACCAGCTTAAACCACCAAGCAGATTAACGAGGACCTTATCTCTATCTGACACGAACAACCGACGTGGGTTGGTGACCAATTTAATCTCTATTTGACTCTGGGCTTCGTTCACAGAATGCCCAACATTCAACATCCTCTCTCACCATACCTCCACACGTAACGGCTTCCCTACGACAAGACTACTAGGAGAGTGAAGAATGGTCTCATGTCATGCTCCGCACTGCTTCCCTTCCGCGTCTGAATAGGGGGGAGACTATCTATCTCGACAAGCGTCCGCCCTGTCCGGCTTCTTCTGATGGCCCATGAGTCTGAACGTTGCAGGAAACACCTTGAACGCGTCCAATACATATAACATAATCCGCGACCTGGTCTCTGACAGGAGTTCTACGTGCTAGTCTACCGCACTGCTAGCCCAATTCTTGTTGAGTCAAGTCCAACCACAAACGTTGCTCCGCGCTCACCGTTTTCCCCCGAACGCATTTCATATTTAATTGATTTCCATAGACGCCTGCTTAAAAGCGCCTCATTATGTGTCGCTCTGTGATTACCAAGATCTGGCGTGGCCTTTATGTCTTTACATTTAATCACTTGCTTTTCAGATGGAGGACTGGCCTGTGTTTTTTCAAATTCACATGTACTGCAATTTCAGCCTATACCCTGTCACAGGATTAATGCAGGCTGACATCATTACAGCGTTAGAGAGAATCAAAGTGGAGGAGCTGCCTCTCACAATGCCCTAGCTGCCTTTGGTTCGGGGCTTCGATGGATTTCTATATGTCGGAGGAATTGGATTGATTTATGTATTTTAGGAGAAACGTACATTGCAATCAATGTTGAGTTGAAGGCAACACACACAGTCCATTTCTCTTTCTATTCGCCAGATGTGGCTACAGGATACTTTAAATGCAACTTGGTCARGTTAACTTGTTTAAATATTTAGCATATTATGTTTATGTGGATCATACATAATATGTCACATAATACTACATACATAATATGTATAATATACGTTGAGTGTACAAAACATTAGGAACACCTTCCTTGATACACACGGGAAACTGTTGATTGTTAAAAAAAAACAGCAGCTTTGCAGTTCTTGACACACTCAAACCGGTGTGCCTGGCATCAAATACCAAAATCCTGTTCAAAGGCATCTAAATCTTTTGTCTTGCCCATTCACCCTCTGAATGGCACACATACACAATACATGTCTCAATATTCTCAAGGCTTAAAAATCCTTCTTTAACCTGTCTCCTCCCCTTCATCTACACTGATTAAAGTGGATTTAACAAGTGACATCAATACAGGATCATAGCTTTCAACGGAATTACCTGGTCAGTATATATTCATGGGAAGATCATGTTCCTAATGTTTTGTACACTCAGTGTATGTCAGTGAGGTGGGTATAGTCCAGCTTGATCACACAACCAAGCACTCACATTTTCAGAATTTGAAGTCTGAGAAACCTTAATATTTTCTGTATCACAAAACATCAGGTTTAGGCATGCTAACAAGTTGTTAGGTTTAGGGTAAAGTTAGGTTTAGGCATGCTAACAAGTTGTTGGGTTTAGGGTAAAGTTAGATTTAGGCATGCTAACAAGTTGTTAGGTTTAGGGTAAAGTTAGGTTTAGGCATGCTAACAAGTTGTTAGGTTTAGGGTAAAGTTAGGTTTAGGCATGCTAACAAGTTGTTAGGTTTAGCGTAAAGTTAGGTTTAGGCATGCTAACAAGTTGTTAGGTTTAGGGTAAAGTTAGGTTTAGGCATGCTAACAAGTTGTTAGGTTTAGGCATGCTAACAAGTTGTTAGGTTTAGGGTAAATTTAGGTTTAGGCAAGCATTCAGGTTACGGTACAACAATGAATCCACCTATTGTTACACCTGTGTTACAGTGTGAGAAGACTGGTATAGTCAGTATTGCAGTGAGGTTCCAGATGCATTTGTGAAATACTTTCTTTTCAGTTATTCACAAGTATTTAATCAAAACCAATGATTGTGTTTGGGGGTAAGATTAACATTCCTTCTGCCCTGAGAGAATGCACGACTGAAGTGATGCAACCAGAGAACAATCAGTCAACAAACCCTTCAGCYTTACTTCAAACATTCTGTCAGCGTGAGTAGAATTCTATTGTTTCTTGTCCTGGAAGCTCAGTTACTGGGTTGGACAGAATTGAGATGAGTTCTGCCTTCGGTAATGATCCTCACACAGCAGGCTGTTTGCAGTTGCTTTGAATGTGTRCTAAGCATTCTGTCACTGGCGTAACAGTTTCTCAGGCCCTAATGGATAAATGTTTATTGGTAGGCCTGTTTGATGGTCATTTTCTCAAAATGTTCTCAACATTTCACGAAGCTATACACACTGTCTGCTGGCTGGCGCCAATAATGTGTCTCTGCTGGCTGGCTGTTGGCAATAATGTAATTACTTGTTCAGTAATTAAAGTTGGAAATTCAAACATTGCCGATTGTTGTAAAATAAATGTTCGATGCAACAGAATACTAATCAGCTACCAATAGATTTGTTTTAAATATACAACTGTCCTGTATAGCCTACCTGAACCTGCATGAGCRGRCCTCGCGCTCTCTCACAGCTTGGATAGGAAGTTGTTGTGCATGAAACCAGTCTATTAATGCCAAATAATGCCGTAGCTTCCATATGCGACTGCGGTGCTTTGCATTTTTGTGTGCAAATGTTTTCACCACYGCCTGTAGATCCAGGTTGCGMCCCCGACAGTTTTCTCTACTGACTATTGCTAACCCAGACAGTCTTTCCTGAGACATTGTGCATTATACTGTATGTCCATTGCGCTGCACACAATTTAAACTTAGTCTTGATATAACAGAAATAAGGGACTGTTGATATTGCAACCACACAGCTCAAACGCCGGTTCCCCAGTATGAATGAAATTGCGAACTGCTTTTTRCCCCCCCAAGAACTGCTGAAGATGATGTGATCTGTTTGCATCTGCCAATGTATTGACTGTCCAGTATCCAGACAGCCTGTCCCCAGAGCTCCCTATACACTTAATCTCTTTCCATAACGTGTTGAGGCCAACAATTAAGGACAATGAAAGGCTCACTGAAAGATGTTACAGAACTGCTGTATTTGAAGCACCACTCCCTTCTGCCCAGTTTCTCTGATGTTGCTATGGCAATTAAGTTGTTGTTTTTTACCATCCCTGTAACTGTCGCTTCTGTGGAGAGAACATTTTCCAATCTAAAACTCATAAAGGTCTATAGAAGCATTAGGCTCTCGGTCTGATTGACGTTTTTGAACACCTGACGAAGCTCCACTCGTTGCACTGGCACCGTCGTAACCTTGACCGTGGCATTTGTTCACCGATGTCCCCATACTTTCAATCCAGTTTAATTTGTTATATTTCAAGTCCTGAGACACTTTTTCATTCACATTCCTTAAGCCCAAGAAACAAACKCTTAGCTTCCTAGTACATATGGAAATGAAAAAGGTTTATGAATTACTTTTAATAGGGTTGCTGTCAACATGATTTATTAAATGTAAAAAGAAATAGACATTGATGATAGGCGCATGGGCCCCCAGACCTAGTGGCCCCCTTCCCCGTATTGCGTGGGCTGTGGGGGTATCCGGACGCCAGTGCATACTGTGGGGGTATCCGGTACGCTAGTGCATACTGTGGGGGTATCCGGTATGCTAGTGCATACTGTGGGGGTATCTGGTACGCTAGTGCATACTGTGGGGGTATCCGGTACGCTAGTGCATACTGTGGGGGTATCCGGTACGCTAGTGCATACTGTGGGGGTATCCGGGATGCCAGTGCATACTGTGGGGGTATCCGGGATGCCAGTGCATACTGTGGGGGTATCCGGTACGCTAGTGCATACTGTGGGGGTATCCAGTACGCTAGTGCATACTATGGGGGTTCAAGCATTATGATTAATGTGCAAATTGTTGTCTATTCCGACTAAGAATCCTCAAAATGTCACTTTTCTCATGACCTCATTTATTTGTATGTTTTTCAATGTGCATGGGGCCAGATTAAAATAACAGAACTGTAAAAGTAGGAGTGCTGCAAAGAAACATTCCCTCATAAATGAATTGGCTGGGGGAGGGGTTTGTATTTTCAATCTCCCTGTTTAGATCGGTTAGTCAGCTAATGTATTCCGGTTTGCGTTATCTCGATATGCCTGCAAGGGTTTACATTGGTTGCTTTTATACCTTTTATATCTATACCTGAGTAGCTGAAGTTACGCTATGCAGAAATCAGTTCCACCATTTCCTGGTTGCTAAAATTGTAATAGTTTGCCTAATTTCAGTTTATGTGACAAAACGAGCAATCATTGCGTAGAGAATCATTGTACCATCTTAACCGCTGTGAAATATATTTTCCATAATCAAAAATATTTCATTTTTATCTGTTTGAAGCTGGTGTACAAAACCGAAAGTAAAAGACGCAAAAACAAAACTTAAAAACATGACGCATAGAAATAGTGCACATAGAACAGATATACCGCTTCCTAGACTTGCTTTCAATGAGAATGAAAGATCTAGAACTCACATTTCTATGTGAATTTGGTAGGGTCGGCCATAAGGTTACATATTGTAGCTTTAAACTGCAATTATTTTTTAGCAACAACATTGTATTAACAGGTTGTTACAGAACAAATACTTACCAGGCTAATATATCCATGCTGTCCATCCTTTGACCAGTTATATTTGGACTCATTTTGAAACCCCATTTATAAATACACTCTGCACTCTATTGGTCACACATAATATTGSAAGTGCAACACATATGATCCTTGCAGGTATAGTGGCATTGGTATTTGCAAAAAATAATAAAAAGAAAGACCCTATTTAGATTGACATTTTCATTGTAGACAGAATTGTTTACATAGACATACATGAATATGAAGTTCATTTGGTGAATGTGGATAATGCAAAAGCTTGGTTGACTTTTCCTCTAGATGGTTGTAATATGGATGCAGTACAGTAGAGGGAGACATAGTTCTACTGTTGGTAGTAGTTGCCTGTAGGCACTAGGCACAGGTCTTAGATCAATTTATTGTTACAGAGTACAGCAGTGATGTGACACTTTAAAGAGAGACTGAGAGGGAGAGAGGGGTGGAGATAGAGATGTAGAGCGAGAGAGAGAGAAAGGGGTGTGGAGAGAGAGAGATGTAGGGAGAGGGGTGGAGAGAGAGATGTAGAGCGAGAGAGAGAGAAAGGGGTGGAGAGGGAGAGATGTAGGGAGAGGGGTGGAGAGAGAGAGATGTAGGGAGAGAGAGATGTAGAGAGGGACAGGGGGTGGAGGGAGAGAGGGGTAGAGGGGTGGAGAGGGAGAGAGGGGTAGAGAGGGGTGGAGAGAGAGAGGGGTAGAGAGGGGTAGAGAGAGAGAAAGGTAGAGAGTAAAAGGTAAATATTTGGAGAGATTGTGAGAAACACTAACAGACTCCACAGAGCCCCAGGACAGCAACACAATTAGAACCAACCAATGAGAAAACAAAAAGATACTTGACAAATTGGGAAGAATTTACAAAAAAACTCAACAAACTAGAATGCTATTTGGCTCTAAACAGAGAGTACATAGTGGCAGAATACCTGACCACTGTGACTGACCCAAAATTAAGGAAAGCTTTGACTATGTACAGACTCTGAGAGCATAGCCTTGCTACTGAGAAAGGTTGCCATAGGCAGACCTGGCTCTCAAGAGAAGACAGGCTWTGTGCACACTGCCCACAAAATGCGGTGGAAACTGAGCTGCACTTCCTAACCTCTTGCAAATGTATGACCATATTAGAGACACATATTTCCCTCAGATTACACAAACCAACAAAGAATTTAAAAACATATCCAATTTTGATAAACTCCCATATCTATTGGGTGAAATACCACAGTGTGCCACCACAGCAGCAATATTTGTMACCTGTTGCCACAAGAAAAGGGCAACCAGTGAAGAACAAACACCATTGTAAATACAACCCATATTTATGCGTATTTATTTTCCATTTCATACTTTTCCATTTTATACTATTTTCAAATCGTTACAATACTTTATATAGCCATAACATGATATTTGAAGTATCTCTATTCCTTTGGAACTTTTGTGAGTGTAATGTTTACTGTTCATTTTTTATTGTTTATTACACTTTTGTTTATTATCTATTTCACTTGCTTTGGCAATGTAAACATATGTTTCCCATGCCACTAAAGCCCATTGAATTGAGAGAAAGAGAAATAGAAAGAGAGATGGTGGGGAGAGAGAGATGGAGGGGAGAGAGAGATGGAGGGGAGAGAGAGATGGTGGGGAGAGAGGATGGTGGGGAGAGAGAGATGGAGGGGAGAGAGAGATGGTGGGGAGAGAGAGATGGATGGGGAGAGAGAGATGGGGGGGGAGGAAGAGAATGGAAGGGGAGAGAGAGATTGGTGGAGGAGAAGAGAATGGTAGGGGAGAGAGAGATGGTGGGGAGAGAGAGATTGGAGGGGAGAGAGGAGATGGGGAGAAAGGTGAGGGAGTAGGGGAGAGAAGGATGGGGGGAGAGAGAGATGGAGGGGAAGAGAGGGATGGTGGGGAGAGATGAGATGGAGGGGAAGAGAGATGGAGGGGAAGAGAGAGATGGAGGGGAGAGAGAGATGGGGGGAGAGAGAGATGGGGGGGAAGATGGGGGGAGAGATGAGAATGGAGGGGAGAGAGAGATGGTGGGGAGAGAGAGATGGTGGGAGAGAAGAGAGGGGGGAGAGAGAGATGGTGGGGAGAGAGAAGATGGAGGGGAGAGAGAGAGGAGGGGAGAAGAGAGATGGAGGGGAGAGAGAGATGGTGGGGAGAGAGAGATGGAGGGGAGAGAGAGAGAGATGGGGGAGGAATGGTGGGGAGGGAGATGTGGGGAGGAGATAGAGGGGAGAGAGAGATGGGGGAGAGAGAGATGGGGGGAGAGAGAGATGGTGGGGAAGAGAGAGATGGAGGGGAGAGAGAAGATCGGAGGGGGAGAGAGATGATGGAGGGGAGAGAGAGATGGTGGGAGAGAGAGATGGTGGGGAGGGAGATAGGGGGAGAGAGAGATAGAGGGGAGAAGGAGACTGGTGGGAGAGAGAGAGATGGTGGAAGGAGGAGAGAGGTGGGGAGAGAGAACGTGGAGGAGGAGGACGGTGGAGAAGAAGACGTGGGCGAGGGAGAGACGAGTTGGGCGAGTAGAGACGGTGGGGGGGAGAGACGGGAGATGAGGGGAGGAGAGAAGGAGGGGCGGGAACGAGGAGGGGAGATGCGTGGGGAGAGAGAGATGGAAGAGAGATGGGGGGAGAGAGAGATGGAGGGAGAGAGAGATGGTGGGGAGGGAGAGGAGAATGGATTGGGGAGGGAGGAGAGAGGTGGGCGAGAGAGAGACGGTGGGAGAGAGAGAGAGGAGGGGAGGAGACGCGGAGATGGGGAGAGGAGAGAGAGGTGGGGAGAGAAGAGATGAGGGAGGAGAGATAGAACGGGAGAGGAGAGAAGAAGATGAAGGGGAGAGAGAGATGGTAGGGAGGAGAGAGAGATGGTGGGCGGAGGAGAGAGATGGAGGGGAGGAGAGGATGGAGGGGGAAGAGAGAGATAGAGGGGAGAGAGAGATGAGAGGGAGAGAGAGATGGAGGGGAGAGAGAGATGCGCCAGTGGTTCAGGGGCTATTTGCTTTTGTGAAATGGCAGAACGAAAACCAGGTTGACCGATGCGTTCACCAACTGAAGGGAAGCTAAGTTTCCTGGATCAAATGCGGGTGAGCACTCACCATAAGCTTGACAGTTCAGAAGTTATGTGAAACACTACTGATGAGTGTTACGGAGCACCACCCTCTAGATGATGAGGTTGCAAATGTGTGTTATGATTGCAGCGGAGGCTTTCGCTAGATTGGCCCTCACCTTAATTGAGGTTGATGAACGGAATTACAGTATTCAGATTACATACTGCAAAGTTACTGAGCTCCGTATTCTTCCTGATGAAGGTGGTTGAGGCGTTGAAAAGTTGACTTTGTTTAAAGCTGGTGAATAAACTCTCTGGTAGGAACTAACTGACGAATGGAAATAAAGCCTGGTGGCAGGGGTGGTAGGAAGGATATGAGTGTAAGACCAAAATAAAATGTATTCTCTAATAATATACTCTTTATTTTCCCACACATATATGTCTTATCACACGCGTTGTGGCTATTGAAAGGATGCTTGAAATGCTTGTTCTTTCTTTGCCTGTACATGCCAGAGTTTAAGTTAAAGAGGGACAGAAGAGGCAAATATCGGAATACGGGAACGGCCTAGAGGCTGGGGTGAGAGGGAGAGAGAGATCTGGTGTTTACTTTCTTCGCTGCATTTGATTGCCATTGATTCGTTGTGGAACCCACAGTAACGGGGGAGAGAGAGATTTGTTCGTATGGGAAGTAAAGAAGAGATGGGGGGGAGAGAGCAGATGGAGAGGGGAGAGAGAGACTGGTGTTCTGGTTGTGAAATATTCTATCGTCACAGAAAAAAGAGGATTGTGGCGAAAAGAAACCATGGGCTAAATGGTATGGGTGTTCACGTGAATCCCTCATCTCTGTCGTCTGTCTTTTATGCAACTCAGCCCGGAATTTCGTTTTTTGTGGGAGATCTTCTCAGAGGTGGAACGACTTACCAGCTTTCATTCAGTTCTTCTGAAGAAGACCCACTTCCCTGCAAAGGAGGCAAAAGTGGTCTCCTGAATCAGTAATAGGTAAACCAGGTAATGTGTGCTGAACAAGACCTTAATACATTCTGTTATGGTGATGGCTAGTTATGCACCACCTGCTTTTGACACAATTTAATAATCTGACATTTCATTACATTTAATTCTTGTAAAAGTCATGGAATTTAACAAGTAGATTCACTTATAACAAATTGGATTGTGTGTGTAATAATACTAGTGTGGTTGGGGGAGAGAGAGATGAAGACTCAACCACTGGTTGTACCACTAGTATGTTCCCGCCAAAATACTGGGGAAAAGTTGTTTCTGACATTTTATGCTAAAACTGAGTTGTTTTCCCCAATGTAGGTAAGCAAGAGCAAACTCACAATTAAGTGATGCTACTTCAATTGACAAGTAAAGCGACAAGGTTCAGTTCTACCATATCCAATTTTTGTTTTCGAATTAATTACGTATTTGAGATTAGCATGATACGGGGCGAGTTCGGAACAGAATGTGTCTCGGGTTAGCATTTTGCTGTGCCTGCAGAGGTTATAGGCTCATCAAAGTTTTTGAAAGGATGAGAATGGAACAGAAGAAGTCATCGAGAAGAGTGTCAGAATGCCTTCAGGCCGGGGACGAAAAACCATTGAGGATTC
>NC_036842.1:36092770-36101822 GCF_002910315.2 Salvelinus sp. IW2-2015 | reverse complement strand
GGAAGAAAAAGAAAGAGAAAAAGAGGAGTGAGAGGAATAGAGATGGTAGGTGCGTGGTGTGTCACCCTGCCTCACACAGAACCCTGCTATTAATTAGCCTTCTCAGACTTCCTGAGAAATCTCCAGCAGGAAGGAACAGCATGGTGGCAGGAACACGGCCTGATTAATCTGTTTGCATATCAAATAAGCACATGAATTACTACATTTGCATAGACCCCAACCCCCCACCAGCTGCCCCCAAAAAAGACTTTTACTAACACAAATAAAAATACTCTGTTTGATGTATGTAGAATGAAATGCCCTTACCAGTTGTAGTGGAAGAGCATTTTTTTTAAATAAAGTTCCGCTCAAATATATTGGACTTTTCTTAAATAATTCCCTATTTCTTCTAAAAGAAGTAAAACATGTTTAAATATAATTGGTTACCACACCTTGTTATTGGATTTRAAACTTTGGAGAACCAAATATATTTTCCTAAACTTATGTTTACCAATTTTTATTATATTTTTTTTAAAGACAAATGGCATGGACAAAATTCTTGGCAGTACTGGCCCTGGAGCTCTTAACCGCTAGGCTAACAGGCACTACAGGAAGAGCTTGTTTGCAGTTATCTTGGCCAAAGGCTGTGCAAACAAGCTCTTCCTGTAGTGCCTGTTAGCCTAGCGGTTAAGAGTGTTGGGCAAGTAACCAAAKGGTTGCTGGTTTGAATCCACGAGCCGACTAGGTGAAAAATCTGCCAATGTGCCCATGATCAAGGCACTTAACCCCAATTGCGCTTGTAAGACGCCCAGAGTGTCTGCTAAATGACAAACATTTCAAATGTAGCCATCACTGAGCTTGCTGCATCMTTCTACTGGAAGTTTGGCCCACTTTTCAGTAGAAAACTGCTCTAAATCTTCAATATTTGTTGGATGCCCTCCATCACCAACTGCAGTTTTCAGCTCTCGCCATAGATTTAGGATGTGATCCAGATCTGGACTCATTGCTGGCTACTCCAGAACAGTCCAGCATCTCTTCTTGAGCCATTCCTGGGTGCTTTGTGATGTGTTCGGTGTCGTTGTCCTGCTGGAAGACCCACAACTTTCAATGGAGAGCCAGTTTTTGGACACTGGACACATTGGTCTCCAAAAYTTCTGATAATCAGCTGATTTCATACTGCACACATACAAGGCCCCCAGTACCAGAGGCAGCAAAGCAACCCCACAGCATTATCAAACCTCCCCCATCTTAGATTGTAGGGAGGGTGTTCTTTTCATTGAATGCTTCATTTGGTCGTCAGTAAACACACCACTGATCTGTATTGCTAAAGAGATGACTTTTTTTTTAAAATCGTCCACAGAACAATTTCCCCAGGATTTAGTTTCGGTGAGCTGCTTGTGTCTCCTTCAGCAGTGGCGTCTTCCTTGGTTAACCAACAACCAAATGAAGCGTTCAAAGTAAAGAACACCCCCTGACAATCAGAGGTTTGATAATACTGTGGGGTTGCTGCCTCTGTGCTGGAGGCCTTGAATGTGTGCAAGACATAATGAAATCGACACATTATTAAGCTTTGTAGTGCAATGTTCAACCCAGTGTCCAAAAACGGTGTCTCTGTTGAAGGTTATGGGTCTTCTAGCAGGACAACAACCACCGACACACATCAAAAGCACCCTGGAATGACTAAAGAAGAAATGGAGAGTTCTGGAGTGGCCAGCGAAGAGTGCAGATCTGAATCACATCCACAAGCTATGAATGGCAAGAGCTGTAAACAGAAGTTGGTGGATGCACCTCTCAAACATTGAAGAATTAGAGCAGTTTGTTGCTGAAAAGTGGGCCAAATTCCCTGTAGAAAGGTGCAGCAAGCTCATTGATGGCTAAAATAAGCATTTGTTGGCAGTTGTCTTGGCCAAAGGCTGTGCAACCAAGTACTAGCTCTGGAGAGCCAATCATTTTGTCCATGCCATTTGTCTTTATTCTACAAAAGGATATTGTAAACTTAAGTTTGCAAAAATATGATTGACTCTGCAATGTTGAAAATACAATAAAAAGGTGTGGAGACCAAACGTTTATTTATTTGAGAAGAAATAGGGAATTATTTAAGAAAAGTGCCAATATATTTGGCCGGAACTGTATCAAATGACGAGATCAAATGAGCAGTGATATTAAAAGAGCCTCTGATCTTCAGCTTTGTGTTGATAATGGCAGGAGGTTGCCAGATGGGATCAAAGCTCCACAATGGGGCGGTTGGCATCAGTTGAGATCACATCCGAACGGTTCTCTCTCATGTGCTAATGTTAGACTATTCATGGATRGCACGTTGTGTCACAACATTGTTATGAAGGTTCTCTTGAGGTTCTCTTTATTTTTTATACATTTCTCTAGATAATGACAACATTGACAMCTGTCTATAGTCAATTTGACGACATCATAATGATGACAGATGTTTCCTTCTAATCATTTGCCTACTTTAGTAATCATCTTTCCAAGCCARTAAAGTGTAATTTAGACAAAACAGTCATTAGCTCCCGTTAAGAATGACAGGGGCACCACTCTCCTTTTGGGAGTCARTGAGACGTCTTGAGAACTTTGATAACAATGACYTGACTGGGGGACGRAGATGCAACCCATGAATATCGATAYTAGAATMCTGTGGGTAGACATTTTCCTGTAGGCACAGTTCTAGGATCAGCTTATACCTTCTCCTATGTTTAAAACTTAAAACCTGACCTTATCCAGTGGCAACCATGTCCTACTCCAGGTGGCTCCCCACTGGGCACAGACATCAGTTAAACTTTTAGTTGTAGTCAATTCATGTGAATTCAACGTGAAATCAACAAAAAATGGCACCATGTCATTGGATTTAGGTTAAAAGTTGCATGAGAAGAAGACAATTGCCTTACGTTGATTACTTTTTTCAAATCCAATGAATTTTCCATGTTGGTTCAATGTCATCGCATATAATTTTTATGTTGAAACGACGTTGATTCAACCAGTGCTTGCCCAGTGGCTTGCTCTTCACATCTCAGCCCTATTCAAACCTACACTACCAGTCAAATGTTTTACAACACCTACTCATTCAAGGGTTTTTCTTTATTTTGACTATTATCTACATTGTAGAATAATAGTAAAGACATCAAAACTATGAAATAACACATATGGAATCATGTAGTAACCCAAAAAAGTGTTAAACAAATATAAATATATTTTAGATTTTAGATTATTCAAATAGCCACTCTTTGCCTTAATGACAGCTTTGCACACTCTTGGCAATCTCTCAACCAACTTCATGAGGTAGTCACCTGGAATGCATTTCAATTAACAGGTGTGCATTCTAAAAAGTTAATTTGTGGAATTTCTTTCCTTCTTAATGCGTTTAAGCCAATCAGTTGTGTTGTGACAAGGTAGGGGGGGTATACAGAAGATAGCTCTATTTGGTAAAATACCAATTCCATTTTATGGCAAGAACAGCTCAAATAAACAAAGAAAAACAACAGTCCATCATTACTTTAAGACATGAAGGTCAGTCAATACGGAAAAAGTACATTTTCTGTGCACTACGTTATCACGAGCTGACTTTTATCCGCAACAAGTCCGTTTGGTGTAGACACACCACTGGTAGGAAAGTTTGCATATTTACTTTATGCAGATTTGCATGAATATCTGTCGCCAATTGGATGGAAACCTAGCTAGTGACTTTGATTTTGTCTGATGATATTGCACAGATTTGCAGCTGATGTCTTTGATCATCGGTGTGGGTGTAACGATCCCTGTATGGCTGACCTAGGATGCAACCCCTGTCCACAACAGCACTTCATACCCACAAAGCAGTGTCCGTTTGTATTTTTGTATTTATTTATTATACTAAATTCATGTGTATGTCAAATCAAATCAAATGTTTTGTCACATGCACCGAATACAACAAGTGTAGACCTTACAGTGAAATACTTACTTCCAAGCCCTTAACCAACAATGCAGTTTTAAGACAATTCAAAAAAATTAAATAAAAGTAAGAGATAAGAATAACAAATAATTATAGAGCAACAGTAAATAACAATAGCGGGGCTATATATAGGGGGTAGCGGTACAGAGTCAATGTGCGGTGGCACCGGTGTCGAGGTAATTGAGGTGATATGTACATGTATGTAGAGTTATTAAAGTGACTATGCATAGATAATAACAGAGAGTAGCAGCAGCGTCGAAGGTTTATCGTCGAAGGAGAGTTACTCCGAAACCTGTACTCTGGAGCGGGATCGATTTGGAGGTGGAGCGTCCGTCATGGTCTGGAGCGGTGTGTCACAGCATCATCGGACTGAGCTTGTCATTGCAGGCAATCTCAACGCTGTATGTTACAGGGAAGACATCCTCCTTCCTCATGTGGTACCCTTCCTGCAGGCTCATCCTGACATGACCTTCCAGCATGACAATGCCACCAGCCATACAGCTCGTTCTGTGCGTGATTTCCTGCAAGGCAAGAATGTCTGTGTTCTGCCATGGCCAGCGAAGAGCCCGGATCTCAATCCCATTGAGCACGTCTGGGACCTGTTCGATCGGATGGTGAGGACTATGGCCATTCCCCCCAGAAATGTCTGGGAATTTGCAGGTGCCTTGGTGGAAGAGTGGGGTAACATCTCACAGCAAGAACTGGCAAATCTAGTGCAGTCCATGAGATGATGCACTGCAGTACTTAATGCAGCTGGTGGCCACACCAGATACTGACTGTTACTTTTGATTTTGACCCCCCCTTTTGTTCAGGGACACATTCCATTTCTGTTAGTCACATGTCTGTGGAACTTGTTGAATTTTATGTTCATACAAATATTTACACACGCTAAGTTTGCTTTAAAATGAAAAGCAGTTGACCGACTCATTGAAGACGAACTCTGTCCAGTTTGAGGTGAGCAATCGCAGTTCTGATGTCCTGCAGCTTTTTTTCAGTCATAAGAGACGGTAGTAGCAACATTATGTACAAAACAAGTTACGAACAACAGGAAAAAAAAAAAAATAGCATGGTTGGTTATGAGCCGATAAGAGGGCAGCCCTCCCCTCCGGCGCCATCGCGTGTGTGTGTTACGTACGCCTCTTGGAGAGGGAACGCAACACCCTGCTACAACTCAACTCCCCGTGGAGTGAAATAGGTATGGGACTGTAGGTGCGAGTAAGGATGACAAAAGGCAGAGACTTTACCGTTTACTGGGAATTTATTGCTTCCTTCACACTGTAAATCTGGGGAAAAGGGGCTGAACGGAACCAAAGCAAAGAAAGTAAATGTCAAAGCCCCCTCTCATACTTTACCTGCCTACCCACTTCTTAGTTAATTTAGCACCACCTGGTGCGCTAACCAAAACACAGGGGGTGGTACGCCCAGGTCTTACCTAGTCTGCATAGGCAGAGTACATACTACGGGTTATGTATGCCCGCAGGCCTCTTGCCTAAGCACTCCCTAGGTGCCTTACCCTTCCCCCTGGGAACAAAAACAGAATGTAAACAATTTCAAGAATCAAAAACACAGTTCTATTGGCACACACATACCTCAAATCAGCGGCTACAAAAATACTTAACAAAATCTGTCTCTGAGAAACAACCAAGACAGGACAGGACATCAAATCAGCTCTCTCTCTCTCTCTCTCAGCAACAACCAACATAAGACATACCAAATCTCTCTTACCAACACAGGACACACTAATCATCAGCCCTTTTCTCTCTCCTAACAAAGGAACACTTGCTTTTATAGCTTCAGAACGAGTCAGTAATTGAAGACAGCTGTTTCTGACAAGAGGGCGGGGTCAGCTCCAATCATCAATTACCAATCATCTGCTTGGGGGAAATTTCAGGAAGCCATCCTGAAACACACAAATACAAACAAAACCACAACACAGAAACTGGGGAACTGGGGAACGTGTGTATCTGTGCATATGTGCATATGTGCATATGTTTGTGTTGCTTCACAGTCCCTGGTGTTTTTTTTTAATCTGTTTTTTAAATCTAATTTTACTGCTTGCATCAGTTACTTGATGTGGAATAGAGTTCCATGTAGTCATGGCTCTATGTACTACTGTGCGCCTCCAATAGTCTGTTCTGGACTTGGGGACTGTGAAGAGACCTCTTGTGGCATGTCTTGTGGGGTATGCATGGGTGTCTGAGCTGTGTGCCAGTACTTTAGACAGACAGCTTACATGCTGACCAGACCGGACACATCGCGTGCGCGAGCGTCGCAAAATAAATTTAGAAAACCATGTCATTCAATTATTGCACCCGCACTGCTCGTGCGCGCCAACGAGCGTCTGCGACGCCAAGGGCTAAAGTAGAACTCATTCCTATTTCTGACGCAGATCGCGCTGCAAGTCCTGCCTCTCCCATCTCCTCATTGGTTTATAGAAGCAGGTACCCACGTACCATCTCCTCATTGGTTATACCTACGTGGGTGATTGAAAGACGAACTGTTTTGCCGGTAGTCGTGGTAAGACAATGAAAGTTTAGATGCGATCACCATATAAGTTAAACGATGAAAAAGCCTGGAAGGAGGAGAGATGACTAGAAACGATTCGGTTGGCCGTTTTATGTGTGGTTTAATTGTCAGAGTAGAGGTCCTTGTGCATTTCAGGTAAAATAACAACTCAATGTTTATATCCCAGGACAAATTAGCTAGCAACAGCAAGCTAGCTAAATAGGACAAATTAACGTTAGCTAGCAAGTGCAAGCTAACTAGCTAAATTGCCATACATGTTTAATGCTTTTCGACCTGTCCCCAAATGAATGTCATTGGTTCAGAGTTTGTTTTGATATTTTAACCTGCGTGTCGTGATCGCGTTTGGTGTGGGGGGGCAAAATAAATGTATGCACGATAGCGCACGATGGCGCACGCGCGCAGCCGGTTTGGGTTCCGTGTCAGTGCATTCAACATGTCAATAACTCTCATAAATACAAGTAGTGAGTCAATCTCTCCTCCACTTTGAGCCAGGAGAGATTGACATGCATATTATTAATATTAGCTCTCTGTGTACATCCAAGGGCCAGCCATGCTGCCCTGTTCTGAGCCAATTGCAATTTTCTTAAGTCCTTTTTTGTAACAACTGACCACACGACTGAACAGTTGTCAAAGTGCAACAAAACTTGGGCCTGTAGGACCTGCCTTGTTGATAGTGTTGTTAAGAAGGCAGGCATCGCTTTACTATGGACAGACTTCTCCCCATCTTAGGTACTACTGTACCAATATGTTTTGACCATGACAGTTTACAATCCAGAGTTACTCCAAGCAGTTTAGTCATCTCAACTTGCTTAATTTACATGTTATTTATTTCCAAATTTAGTTGAGGTTTAGGGTTTAGTGAATGTTTTGTCCCTAATACAATGCTTTTAGTTTTAGAAATATTTAGGGCTAATGTATTTCTTGCCACCCACTCTGAAACTAACTGCAGGTCTTTGTTATTAAGTGTTGCAGTCATTTCAGTTGCTGTAGTAGCTGACGTGTATAGTGTTGAGTCATCCTCATACATAGACACTCTGGCTTTACTCAGTCAGTGGCATGTCGTTAGTAAAAATTTAACAAAAGCAATGGGCCTTAACAGCTACCCTGGGGAATTCCTGAATCTACCAGGATTATGTTTGAGAGGCTTCCATTAAAGAACACCCTCTGTGTTCCACAACATAGCAGGAGGTGTAAAGCCTCAACACAAGTTTTTATAGCAGCAGACTATAATCGATAATGTCAAAAGCTGCTCTGAAGTCGAACAAGACAGCCCCCACAATCATTTTATCATTTGTGTAAGTGCTGTGCTTTGAGTGTCCTTCCCTATAAGCATGCTAAAAGTCTATTGTCAATTTGTTTGCTGTGAAATAGCATTGTATCTTGTCAAACACAATTTTTTCCAGAAGTTTACTAAGGGTTGGTAACAGGGTGATTGGTTGGCTATTTGAGCCAGTAAAGGGTGCTTTACTATTCTTGGATAGCGGAATGACTTTAGCTTCCCTCCAAGCCTGAGGGCACACACTTTCTAGTAGGCTTAAATTGAAGATGTGGCAAATAGGAGTTGCAATATCGTCTGCTATTATCCTCAGTAATGTTCTGTCCAGATTGTCAGACCCCGGTGGCTTGTCATTGTTGATAGACAACAATAATTTTTTCACCTCTTCCACACTGACTTTACAGAATTCAAAAGTACAATTATTGTCTTTCATAATTTGGTCCGATATACTTGGATGTGTAGTGTCAGCGTTTGTTGCTGGCATGTCATCCCTAAGTTTGCTTATCTTGCCAATTAAAAAGTAATTAAGTAGTTGGACTATATTTGGTTTGATGATGAATGAGTTTCTGATTAATGAATGATGGGAGCGAGTCTGGATTATTTCCAAATGTATTTAAAGGTGCCAAGCTTTTTACTATCATTACTTCTATATAATTGATTTTGTCATATTATAATTTGTTATGTAGTCCTTAAGTTTGCATATTTGGCGCCAGAATTATTTCATGCCTTGCCCATCCTTCTCACCAACATTTTAAATTCATCTCTATCACAAGGGATTTAACAGTTTTTGCTGAATTTTTAATGGTGCTACTTATTAGTATGGATAACAATTTCTAAAGGGTAAGCGCGTCTCATAACCACAACCAGCATATTTTTACCATATTCAACATTGTACAGTACAAAACAATGTAATGACCTCTGTACACTATATTAGCCAGCCTTTTGGATCTTTGTGTTCATAGTGCATTTAATTGTATCCACTACACCCATGGACTGGATACTGTTTAAAGCAAATCTTGAGATTAGTATAGATGTGATCAATACGTTGATGATTTAATTCTTACTGTTTTAACTCCTGTTGTTGATGAAACTGAATCAGGTTGGCAGAATGTACAGTTTGAAGTTTTTCTTGGAAGTGGTCAGCTTTTGATGATTGAGTCATTACTATTTAAATCAACCAAGAAATAACTTTCTTCTTTAATCAACTACGACTTATCGAGATTTTAGTATTTACCAGATACTGATTTTAGCATGATTTATCCTACCATACATGATCTTGACATCTTTAGGTCTCAGGCGGGTAGACATCACCATCTGGACTAGGGCTTTTG
>NC_036842.1:36062353-36092710 GCF_002910315.2 Salvelinus sp. IW2-2015 | reverse complement strand
TCATTTTAGACCCAAGTCACCCCCTGTACCTGGACTTTGAATTACTCCCCTCTGGGCGCAGGTATAGGGCACCCCTCAGCAGGAAAAATAGAACGAGACAATCATTTGTGCCAGGTGTGATATCCCTCTTAAATAGCTCGGGCAAATGTTCCCATTGACCCCGTAAGGCCAGCAGGCTAGTCTTTTCTTCTTTTTAAAATTTAAAATAAAAATTTTTATTTTATTTATTGGTGCGTGACTGTTATTGAAAGTTGTATTGTCAATCTTGTTTTGTATTTAACGCCACTTTAAATGTGTACATGACACTGCAACAAAATCTCCCCATGGGGACAATAAAGTAAGTAAGTAAGATGATGCAATCTCAATCGCACTCCACACTGCCCTTTCCCACCTGGACAAAAGGAACACCTATGTGAGAATGTTGTTCATTGACTACAGCTCAGCTTTCAACACCATAGTGCCCTCAAAGCTCATCACTAAGCTAAGGGCCCTGGGACTAAACACCTTCATATGCAACTGGATCCTGGATTTCCTGACAGACTGCCACCAGGTGGTAAGGGTAGGCAACAACACATCTGCCACGTGATCCTCAACTCAGAGGTGCGTGCTAAGTCCCCTCCTGTACTCCTTGTTCACCCACGACTGCGTGGCCAYGCACGACTCCAACACCATCATTACATTTGCTGATGACACAACACTGGTAGGCCTGATCACCGCCAATGATGAGACAGCCTATTGGGGAGGAGGTCAGAGACCTGGCAGTGTGGTGCCAGGACAACAACCTCTCCCTCAACGTGATCAAGACAAAGGAGCTGATCGTGGACTACAGGAAAAGGCYGCCGAACACGCCCCRATTCACATCAACGGGGCTGTAGTYGAGCYGTTCGAGAGTTTCAAGTTCCTTGGTGTCCACATCACTGACAAACTATCATGGTCCAAACACACCAAGACAGCTGTAAGCTGTTGTATTCCGCACATGTGACAAATATCATTTTATTTGAGTACTCGCATCATACAGTATTTCCTCACCTGTATTGTATCACAACTGTATTGGAGGAGAATGRACAAGAGTCCCTCCCCTCTGACCTTCTTCTCCAATGGGTTTTTAGGAGGAGGCTAGGAAAGGAATCGAAAAAGGATGAATTGAGAAAGAGTCTAATACTCACCTGTCAACTAGCTGTATGACGACCAAACACTCACCCCTCTGCTACACTCACTGACCTCCTCCTTCTCCTCATCAACCTACACAGCCAGCAGAGCAGACTGTGAACTGAGTCAATCTAGCACCCACATCATTATTTTTTTATTAATTTAATTCTGCTACATTGACTCAGACCACACAGTTGGCGGCTGAGTTATACTGTCAGTGGCGTAGGAGGAGGTGAATGGGGTGTGATTGTAGCAGAGGTGAGCTGCAGGGGAGTTCTAGTTGCCACTGTGATATGATGTCATCCCCCTGAGACTTGAAGAAGTGTCTCCTCCTGTCCATCATGAATGGATCTATATTTTAATGKCATAAGCGTCATTTGATCAGGGTTTGCGTTCTGGTCCGGTCACCCATACAGGGATGGAACTCATACATTACTTTGCAGGCCATGTAACAGTGATCCTTCACTGTGGTCACTCTCCAGGGGATTTTTCTCTTGGCTTCACTATCCGTGCTCTACCCTTTTGGTTACAGTGGATGTGAGATAATATATGGCACGATTGCCCAATGTGGACAMATGATGGGATTAGTGTTGGCCTAGTGGGCGTGTCCAATGCAACTTGTACARGTGGCTTGACATTTATATACATGAAACAGGATTAGCAAATTSTCACACATTGCTTACATTTTGTTGAGATGTTTTCTCCATTTTGAAATTATAGTATTAGAAAAAGGAAAAGTACTCACACATTAGAGATTGTATGTGCGAATCATTTGCTAATAACTTGAAAGAATATAAAAGGTTGATAGATGATAGACAGTTAATGAGGATACCAGATTAGACTTCTCCAGCTACCGTCATGAACTGGATTAGTGCAAGCCCTACCCTTGTAATGAAGGCAGGCCTTAAAGATGACATGCACAGGAGAGAGACATTATTATCACGTATCACTATCATGAGAATGTGCAGAAAATATTATAGGTTAATTTGATTTCTAAATAATACAGTTGCAATTTGCTTRATTTTATATGTCATCCTGGTGGAATTAACATGCAGTTCAACATTATCACCACAAGGTGTTAGCACTAGCATTTGTATTTTAGTCATTTAACAAACACTCTTATCCAGAGCAATGTACAGGAGTGCGTTGCTCTGGATAAGATATACATTGTCATACTGGTTCCCTGTGGGAATTGAACCCACAACCATGGCATTGCAAGCACCATGCTCTGTCAAGTGAGCCACAAGGGACTACTGTAGTCTAGCTCTACTATATGTAACCACTAGCTAGGTCCCATAACGTGAGGTCGATAATACATGCCTAGCACAAGCTAGCGGTACATTAAAACTACAGTATGTTTCTCCATTGAAACTAASTGGGCAATACACCTTGGTAAAATATAGTTGCGCTTTGGAGGGAGCAGATGAAGAGCTAGGGGAGTATGATTGGTGAGGAGGGAGAGAGACGTTGATAGTGGTAATTACTGCTGCCAGCTAACTTTTGATGTAAACAATTTGGCCGTCAAACATTGGACTCATTTGCTAGCTACAATTAGTTTAGTTATTGTTAGCTGTTGTGAGAGAAATTAATATCTAGCTTGCTAATAAGGTAAGCAGATCTTTCTCTATCTTCACATCATGCTAGCTTTGTGGTTATTTGCTGTGCAAGGCAAATTGACCACTATCAGAGCAAACAGATAATAAACGGGAATATCTMTTGTTTGAGGATTTTGTTTACTGGATCTGGTAGCAACAAGTCAATGTGTGTATACAACTCGTTTGTTGCGTTTTTTTGGTTGGGTTAAGAAATACGAACTTGTAATTTTGTGTTAGCTAGCCAACAACTAGTTTACTGGGAACCTCTCTGTTGCTCGTGTATATATAACATGTTATTGTTTTGTCAGTTGAAAAGGTCTATAAGAAAATCTTTCACGAGTTAAAGGCAACTCTTTATTGTGACCTGAAATTCAGGAATCGTTTAGAAATACTGTCATAATTGTGTGAGGTACATTACAGTAGACCAGTTTCAAAGTTAAAGGTCATTTAACTTAATAAAAAAAATATACAGTATATATTTTAACAGAGAAATGGCCAAGTAATATCAGTACACTACTTCCATACTGTACAGTAGCTACGATTTAAAAAAATGATTTCTCAGCAGTTTTTAGTCCATGGTTTATCATGCATCACGTCCAACTGGTGTATGTAGTAGAATATAGGAMTATGAGTCATTTTCTCTATCTCGAGGGGCAGGTTGCTGAATACAACAATCCACACAGAGGCTTGTTGAAATGATAAAAATACTAGTGGTTGTCAAGGTGATGAATGTTGGCTGTGTATATACAGTTTCGTATGCAGGAGCCATGARCTACCAACTCAGCCACACGMGACCTGGGTGAATGTATGCCACCACCATGATGTTGGGGGATGGTCTCAATATAAAGGGACAATTTCCTTAAATCTATTTGTATTTCTTGTCAGTCCACAAGTAGATGTTGTACATACAGACCTCATAGCTATCTGAATAGCAGCCCTGTGTTAACTTTGTGCCAAAACACATCCTTGGTCTCACTTGATTTTAGGCATCTGGGGCCTCATTTATAACCATTGCATACATTTCACACAAACTATCTGCGTGTGCCATTTCTGAAAAGAATATGTACATGTAAAAATATTGAGATTATAAACTTGCCATACTTGCCATGTTTCCCTTTATAAATCAGACCTGTTATAAAACTTTTGCAGTAACTTATGCTGTATTTGGCAAAGGACTGTGACAGTTTCTGAAAGAAACAACATTGGCTAATTGTTGTGGACCTGTCAGCAGAACATCTCAATTCAACAATGGTTTGCATTGACTAAAATATGTTGGGAGCCCGCAAATTCTGAAACATTGTCTAAGCTACAATTTTTTAAATTTAACAGTAGGCTACATACATTAGTTGTGTACATGCTTTAATTAAGGGATCCTACAGTTTATTTTCTTGCTGTAGCAAACTGGCTAAACTACCCACCCTGGGTGCAGGTAGCCTAGTGGTTAGGGCATTGGGCCAGTACCGAAAGGTTTGCTGAATCGAATCCCCGAGCTGACAACGGTAACAACTCTGTTGTTCTGCCCCTGAAAAGCCAGTTAACCTACTAGTAGCTGTCATTGTAAATAAGAATTTGTTCTTAACTGACTTGCCTAGTTAAATAAAGCTTACATATAAAGAGGAATCCTACATCTGTATGGTCCTGATCAAAAAGCTCTGCACTGTGTAGGAATAGATCCTCCATGTTCCACCAAAAGTGACAGTTGATTTAATAACCAGTATAATGTGTCCTCTCTGTTGTTGGCACAGCTGACAAGTGAATCTCACTAGTGCCCACATTAACACATGTTATACTGTACACATGCTCGAAAGTGCACCCAAACATCTTTCTCCCTTATCATAATTCTCTTTTCTACAGATATAATATACACACACACACACACACACACACACACACACACACACACACACACACACACACACACACACACACACACACACACACACACACACACACACACACCTCCCCTTCCAGTTCTGAGCTCCCTGAGGAGAGGAGTGGTACAGCAGAGCGGTACATCGTGAGTGGGGCTGTGTGTGTGCGTACGCTCGCAAAGAGGAAAGGAGAGCTCCATACACTCCCAGTCTGTGTCAGCAGCAGGCAGGCGTGGCATCCTGGGCTGGGTGGTAGGCAGAGCTACAAGTCTCTCCCTACATCTTGAAATCACTGGAAGCCAACTGATCGATCTGGAGACAAACAGAAGATCTGGAGACAAACTGAAGAACAATTAAAAACAAGCTCAATACACCTGCTTTTCCTTGACAAGACAACTGTACAAGGGGGAGAGCATCTGAGCATCTAACTAACATTGAAGATCGGGGAATTGACTACCAAGGAGCACATTCTGCGATTTTTTTCTTCTATTTATCTTCCATCATTTCACCTTTTTTTTGGGGGGGGGGGCGGTGACACAGCAGTGAAAGGGGTAATCTAGAAAGATAACCCAGTAAACAGTGTTACCACTTCTTGCACCCCGAGGAAGAGGGCATGGCTGCCCCAGAAACAGCCTCAGCCCCGTCTCCAGCCCCAGCATCTCCAGGAGGGGCCCAGGACATGCTGGCAGTCCCAGCTAAGGCACACCTCCCTGGGGGAGGCGCGGGGCTCAATAAGGACCTAGTGCAGATCCTCCGGGAGAARCTGCTGCAGCAGGAGTGCCCCTCTCGCACCTGCCTGGGCCCTCACTCGCCCTCCTCAGTGTCCGCCCGGCTGTCCCCCACCACCCTGTCCCCTCGCAACTCGCCCCGCCTGCTGCGTCGCATGCTACTCAACAACAACCTGCACAAGCAGAGGAGGTTCACCGTGGCTCACACCTGGTAAGGAGAGCGACCGGATTTGAGCCAGGCCTGTGAGGCAAGGGGAACAGGCTTTTAAGGCAATTCCTGTCATTGAAATCGTCAGACTGAAATGTGTGAATTTGTGAATTGAATTTAAATGCATTTGACAGTTGACAAAATGTTTATTAAATTCACCCGCTAAATTTAGTTAAATTCAGGAGAATGAAATTTGATTGATAAAAAAAATAAACTCAACCCGTATTAAAAACAGTGCTGAAAATGTTAAATGTATGAATTGAAATTCAATTAATCTTCTGAGTTGTGTGTGTGTGTGCTTTTGTGTGTYCATGTGTGTGTGCATGCGTGCGTGTCGTATTGACAGCAACTTCAAAAAGTATCTTGAACTAACTTTTAGTCTTAGTGTGGTAATTCTACCAATTCAATGCATACACTGTCAAATGACTTGCATTTGTTTGTGTTGGTAATTGCTAACCTTTTTCCCTCAGTATGGATAGCAGTTGCAATAGAAGTGTAACCAAAGTATTATTTGGCTGCCAACTGAGTTTTACTCCATAMCATTTATTCTATAACATCGTCTCCATAGCTACCGCTCTAACTTGTTCCTGTTGCATTGTGCTATGCTTGCCACACATGGATAGGTACATGTGTCAGGAGCCACTCTTTTTCAGCCGTCCAGGTGTGCCTTCGCATTATGATTGATTTTCATGATGAATAATTTGCTCATTTACGTCTAATGTAGTTCAACTTAGAATATGGTGAAAAATACCATTTAGGTCACTGACAGTGAGATAATACAATATTCTATTGCTGGTCTAACTTCTGGGGAAAATTACATGGAAAGCTTCTTTGAACAGGTGTTAAAGTTAGTCTATGTGAAAAACATCTGTCATATACGCTSACTGGACAGTTTATTAGGTACACCACCCCGTTCATGAAAATGGATTGCTCCTGCAGACAGTGAGTCATGTGGCCATGGCTTGCTATATAAAGCAGGCTGACAGACATCAAGGCATTCAGTTACTGTTCGATTGAACGTTAGAAMGGGCAAAACAAGTGATCTAAGCGACTTTGAGCGTGYTATGATCYCCGGTACCAGGCGCGCCGGATCCAGTATCTCAGAAACTGCATCCCTCCAGGGCTTTTCACACATGAAAGGGTTTCCCGAGTGTGGTGCGACAAACAAAACACATCCAGTCAGCAGCAGTCCTGTGGGCGAAGACAGCAGGTTGATGAGAGAGGTCGAAGGAGAATGACAAGAATTGTGCAAGCTAACAGGCGGGCCACAAACAGATAAATAACGGCGCATTACAACGGTGGTGTGCAGAACAGCAACTCGGAACAGACAACTCGTCGATCCTTGTCATGGATGGGCTATTGCAGCAGACGACCACACCGGGTTCCATTCCTGTCAGCTAAAAACAAGAAGAAGTGGCTCCAGTGGGCCCACGATCACCAACACTGGACAATTGAGGAGTTAAAAACATTGCCTGGAACATTACAACGAGTTCAGTTTACTTGAGTGGCCTGCGCAGTCCCCAGACCTCAACCCAATAGAACATCTTTGGGATTAGATGGAATGAGCTGTTCGCAGCATGAATGTACCGCCATCCAATCTGCAGCAACTGCATAATGCCATCGGGTCAGCATAGACCACCATCCCTGTGGAACATTTACGACACCTTGTAGAATGCCCCAAATAATTCAGACTGTTCTGGAGGTAAAGGGGAGTTCAACCCGGTGCTAGATGGTGTGCCTAATAAACTGTCCGGTGAGTGTATGTGAATTGATTGTCTAATATCACCAACATTCAGTTGTTGTTCTTRTCCATAGCTGTGTCCGCAGGAATAYGGGAATTGCAAAATGTTAAGACTGTGCTTTTCTGGGAACTCTGGGGTTTTGTCAGACTGAGGAGATATTTGATGATTTATAAAGGTCAAAGTTCTATTAGGTTAGCTATGTCAGCCTGAACTCAAAGAGGGGTGAGCTGACTTCATTTTTGAGGATATACAGTGCCTTGGGAAAGTATTCAGASCCCTTGACTTTTTCCACATTTTGTTACGTTACAGCCTTATTCTAAAATGGATTAAATAAATAAAAATCTTCAGCAATCTACACACAATAGCCCGTAATGACAAAGCAAAAACAGGTATGTAGAAATGTTTGCAAATTTATAAAAAATAAATAAAAAATACCTTATTTACATAAGTATTCAGACCATTTGCTATGAGACTTGAAATTGAGCTCAGGTCCATCGTGTTTCTATTGATCATCTTTGAGTTATTTCTACAAGTTGATTGGAGTCCACCTGTGGTAAATTCAATTGATTGGACAGGATTTGGAAAGGCGCACACCTGTCTATATAAGGTCCCACATTTGACAGTGCATGTCAGAGAAAAAACCAAGCCATGAAGTCGAAGGAATTGTCCATAGAGCTCCGAGACAGGATTGTGTCAAGGCACAGATCTGGGGAAGGGTACCAAAACATTTTTGCACCATTGAAGGTCCCCAAGAACACAGTGGCTTTCATCATTCTTAAATGGAAGACGTTTGGATCCGCCTGGCCAAACTTATCAATCAGGGGAAAAGGGCCTTGGTRAGGGAGGTGACCAAGAACACGATGGTCACTCTGACAGAGCTCTAGAGTTCCTCTGTAGAGATGGGAGAACCTTCCAGAAGGACAATAATCTCTGCAGCACTRCACCAATCAGGCCTTTATGGTAGAGTGGCCAGACGGAAGCAACTCCTCAGTAAAAGGCACATGACAGCCCGCTTGGAGTTTGCCGAAAGGCACCTAAAGACTCTCAGACCATGAGAAACAAGATTCTCTGGTCTGATGAAACCAAGATTGAACTCTTTGGCCTGAATGCCAAGCGTCACATCTGGAGGAAACCTGGCACCATCCCTATGGTGAAGTATGGTGTTTCAGTGTCCCCCCTGGGACGGTTGAGCTAATGTGATTAGCATGAGGTTGTGAATAACAAGAACATTTCCAGGACATAGACATGTCTTATATGGGCAGAAAGCTTAAATTCTTGTTAATCTAACTGCACTGTCAAATTTACAGTAGCTATAACAGTGAAAACATATCATGCTATTGTTTGAGGAGAGTGCATAGTTATGTACTTGAGAATGTATATATTGACCGATTAGGCACTTTTGGGCAGACTTGATACAACATTTTGAACAGAAATGTAATGGTTCATTGGATCAGTCTAAAACTTTGCAKATACACTGCTTCCATCTAGTGGCCAAAATATAAAATGCGCCTAAACTTGAATAATACATTGTGGCCTTTCTCTTGTTTTTAAGATGCTGAAAAAATTATATTTCATCAGATTTAATGTGTTATATTCTCCTACATTAATTTCACATTTCCACAAACTTCAAAGTGTTTCCTTTCAAATGCTATCAAAAATATGCATATCCTTGCTTCAGGGCCTGAGCTACAGGCCGTTCAATTTTGATATGTAATTTTAGGCTTTGAATACTTACACTACCATTCAAAAGTTTGCACACACCTACTCATTCAAGGGTGTTTCTTTATTTTTACTATTTTCTACATTGTAGAATAATAGTGAAGACATCAAAACTTAGAAATAAAACATATGGAATTATGTATTATTCAAAGTAGCCCCCCTATTCCTTGATGAKAGCTTTGCACACTCTTGGCATTCTCACAACCAGTTTAACCTGGAATGCTTTTCCAACAGTCTTGAAGGAGTTCCCACATATGCTGAGCACTTGTTGGCTGCTTTCCATCGCTCCGCGGTCCAACTCATCCCAAACCATCACAATTGGGTTGAGGTCGGGCCATCTGATGCAACACTCCATAATTCTCCTTCTTGGTCAAATAGCCCTTACACAGCCTGGAGSTGTGTTTTGGGTCATTGTCCTGTTGAAAAACAAATGATAGTCCCACTAAGCGCAAACCAGATGGGTTGGCATATCGCTGCAGAATGCTGTGGTAGCCATGCTGGTTAAATGTGCCTTGAATTCTAAATAAATCACTGACAGTATAWGCAGCAAAGCACCCCCACACCATCACACCTCCTCCTCCATGCTTCACGGTGGAAACCACACATGRGGAGATCATTCGTTCACCTACTCTGCGTCTCACAAAGACACGGCGGTTGGAACCAAAAATCTCAAATATGGACTCATCAGACCAAAGGACAAATTTCCACCGTCTTCCTTTCCTCTGGAAGTCCTCATGAGAGCCAGTTTCATCATAGCACTTGATGTTTTTTGCGACTGCACATTTTCTGGATTGACTGACATTCATGTCTTAAAGTAATGATGGACTGTCGTTTCTCTTTGCTTATTTTAGCTGTTCTTGCCATAATATGGACTTGGTCTTTTACCAAATAGGGCTATCTTCTGTATACCACCCCTACCTTGTCACAACACAACTGATTGGCTCAAACGCATTAAGAAGGAAAGAAATTCCACAAATGAAGGCACACCTGTTAATTGAAATGCATTCCAGGTGACTACCTCAAGCTGCCATCAAGGCAAAGGGTGGCTTCTTTGAAGAATCTCAAATATGAAATATATTTTGATTAGTTTAACACTTTTTTTCTGTTTAATCAACTTCTTGATATGCCACACCTGTCAGGTGGATGGATTATTTTAGCAAAGGAGAAATGCTCACTAACAGGGATGTAAWCAAGTTTGTGCCTAACATTTGGAATAAATAAGCTTTTTGTACCTATAGAACATTTCTGGGATATTTTATTTCAGCTCATGAAACATGGGAGCAACACTTTACATGTTGTGTTTWTATTTTTGTTCAATATAATTCAAATACTGAGCTGTGTTGTATGTTTAAAAAACATAGACAATTATGTTATTTTGTATTAAAACAATTGCTCAGAGAAAGAGATTTTGTTTAACAAGTAATGTTTTTTCTCTCAAAAAGATAGGTGTCAGAATTATTGTCACCCCTAAAGATTCTTGTAAATAAAACCAAACAAAATTACCATTATACTTTTTAAAGTTAATCTCAGTTCCATGGCTTCCTGTTTCACTAGGGAATAAAAATGAGGTAAGACACATGTAAAATCCCTTTGTCAGAGTGCTCACAAACGAAAAGAGACAAATGGTTGTTGACCTTCATAAATCAGGCAATGGGTACCAAACATTTTGAGAAAAATGTGATGTACCACTTACCACTATTAGGGCAACAAWTAAGAAGTTTTYAACTACTGGAACAGTGGTCAACTTGCRTGGTATGGGAAACAAGTGTATCCTGTCCCCACACACAGTGAGGAAGATGGTTCGGGAGCCAAAAAAAGGGCCATCACCAAGACTCCAAATCTCCATGCCAACGGGCTCTTTGMAAGGGTTGCCAGAAAAAAAGCCTTTATTGAGAGCAASCAACAAATGTAAACGTCTGGAGCTAAACAGCATTAGCACTTGGGTTGGAGCRGGGGCTATGGTCRGATGACACGAAAATAGAGCTCTTTGGCCATGCACACCAGTGGTAGGTTTAGTGTTSAAAGAAGAATACACATACTGTAAAATATGGTGGTGAATCTTTGATGTTTTTGGGCTGTTTTGCTTCCGCTGGTCCTAGGGCCCTTTTTAAGCATCTTGAACTCTAGCATGTACRAGGACATGGTTGCCTTTGCCAGGAAGCAATCACACATTGAGGTTATTTTTTTAAATCGCAAAAACAACATTTTGCAATGGCCATTTCAATCTCCGGACTTGAACCCCATTGAAAACCTGTGGTTAGAATTGAAGAGGACAGTCCATAAGTGCAGATGAAGGAAATCAAGGATCTGGAAAGATTCTGTATGGAGGAATGGTCTAAGATCCCTCCTAATGTGTTCTCTCAATCTCATTATGTTCTTTAGAAAAAGGCTCGGTGCCGTTATCGTCGCACGGTGAGGGTGCCAGAGTATTGACATTTTGACATCTATCTTTTAGAGTTTGTAATACTTGATAAGCATAATCTCTTTCTCTGAGCATTTGCATTAGTATAAAATAATATATATTTATTTTTTTGCATACAAAATAGCTCATTATTTGTATTATTTATTTTATAGTCTTTTTTGCTCATCTTTATCAAGGGTGCAAATAATGTTGTGTCTGACTGTGCGCTCACAGAAGTTGAATAGATGGAAAGTACTGTACGGACAAAATTGAGAAATGATTTGGTTCCAGCAGCCCAGCCACAGAGGCGGTTCCTACTTTTATCTTATCAGACCAGCTGTGCTAAAATAAATCCCTGGACACCCCTTTATTCCCCTAAGGGAGAGAACTTCCTTCTGAGAGAATTATTCACTCCTGCATATTCATAAAGCACTACTCTCTGATCTCGCCTCCACTGTAATTCACAATCTGGCTTTTCTGCAAACAGTACATTCATCAACATATCCCTGCAGTGTCCCAGAGCAGCAAAGATGAATGAGATAATCGTTAGGACTCTTCAATGCATTGTAGGCTATTGTGTTTATTTTTTATTATACTTGTACTTCATTGTATTGATTGTATTCACCAGCAATGGTGAATGTGTTCAATTGCCATCACTTCATCATCGATCATCACACGAAGGGTGCAAGTAAGTTGGAGATTTTAGGGCAAACAAAGTAATTTAAACCAGAAATATTAAAGGACATTATACACAGTAAGAGGGTCTCAATTCAAGTCAAAGGGACACCCTGTGAAGATCCAGATTGGATTCAGAGGGCAGAGAGAGCCAGAAAGTGACGCAAGACAGAGGGAGTGACTTTGTTCTCTGTGACACGGTGCATCTGTTCATGCTCGAGCTGACAACAGCATGAATTAACAGAATTAATCCGTCTTTCAACCTCGGGTGCAACTGAACCCTTTGAACCAGGAAGGGGCTGGAAGTCTGTCTCTCCTGCAGCCCTTTGAACCAGGAAGGGGCTGGAAGTCTGTCTCTCCTGCAGCCCTTTGAACCAGGAAGGCGCTGGAAGTCTGTCTCTCCTGCAGCCCTTTGAACCAGGAAGGGGCTGGAAGTCTGTCTCTCCTGCAGCCCTTTGAACCAGGAAGGGGCTGGAAGTCTCTTTCCTGCAGCCCTTTGAACCAGGGAGGGGCTGTAGGTCTGTCRCTCCTGCAGCTGAGCCAATTGAACCAGGGAGGGGCTGGTATTCTGTCTCACTGCAATGTCGCCCCCCCATATAAATGTCGCCCCCCCGTTACTCCTGTTATTGGAGGTATAGTGCTTCGTGTAAAGGCAGAGAGAACAAAGCGATAGAGGGTGAGAAAGACTGAAGAGAAAGTAAGATGGAGAGAGAAGAATTGAGACTGAAAGAGAGTGAAACCCACAGAATGTTTCGGTTAGCCTGGCGTGACATTGTGGTTCGTGCCGTGAGTCACAAGTCTACATTCTGAGTTTCCCTTTGCGCACATGAGATTAGGGTCACTGAAGCGCTCATGATAATGTTTCCCAAAAGCCTAATTTCCCACCACAAGTCAATGGCACTTTCCCACCATGAACTCTTAGTGTGGCAACGTGGAGGTTTAAAATAAACCTCCTGATCGCGGCAGGAACTCAGCTCGATGACATCACCCTATGACCTGGATATTTACTATAAATGCACAAATGCACGTCGATGGAAAGTGATGTTTGACTGTGCGACTTGTGTATTTGGAAAGGTCAAGAAGCATTTGAGAGAGAAGATACTCTAGAGAGTGCTTTGAGCATCTATGGCACAAGTGGTATGTTCTCTGACACACACACGCACACGCACACACAGATCTGCCATGAAAAGAGAGAACACRCAAAGGAGAAATGACCATCAATAAGTAATCATACACTTTGGTTTTTGATCAAGTGTCTTAGTACTTGACACGTACGCCTTAAAGTGTAGGGAGCATGTTAATTTATACCCAAAACTAACAGCATAGTGTCATATTATTCCACCTAATAGGCATATAGTCAGCATATGACAACATAAATATGAAAACTGACTTTAGTTTAGGAATTTCTGCAACGACGTCTTTGAATCGGTGGTCAAATCTCGGTAGGCTAGCTGACCTAAAGGGCTGGCTTTGCAAGGTAATACATTAGACAAATCATTGCTTGTGGTAATGAAAATAGATTGTTGAGGACGTCACAATACKGGCTCTAATTCTCTGGCATTCTTCAGAAGGTTGATCACCTATTAAAAAAAAAAAAATGTCATCTAAAATATGAAAGCGAGAGAGAACTTTGTATTGCAACTTTTATTTATAATTATCAGTGGATTGTGTGTGTTAAATAGCAGCCAAAAATGTTGCTTTCTCTTTAAGCACAGCTGTCAGAGCATCTCAGAGTAGGAGTGATGATCTAAGATCAGTTAGATCATGTAAAATAAGATTATGTAAACAGGTGGGGACCTGATCCTAGATCAGCACTTCTTCTTTGAGATGTTTGAGAGATACAGCACCTGATCTGATCAGGGGCATAAACAGCAATAATTCAATAAAGCAATAATTCATCATCATGTCCATTTTCTATTGCATGCGTTCAGGCAGAATCTTGAACAATTCTAGAATGCTCTACCAGGCCCCATGTTTTCTCCCTCAGCATTTGTACCAAACCTTGTTTGCAATAGCTAAATCTTTGAGTTTTCAAATGAATGTGTGTATTCAACGATCCATTAAATGACATTGATTGATGGTGAATAAATATGGACTGCTCTTGATGTCATCAAATTGACATCGGCCAATGTGTCACTCCAAATCAAGGCTCGTTGTATTTCTGGATCAAGCTGACGTAAATGTTGTGTTCAATAGTATCAGTGATGGAAAGGTCAGGGTTTGAGTTGTAGCCTTTGTGTCTAATATCTTAGTACAAGAAAATGTGTATGTTGAATATTTTCTAATACTAAAACAATACAATAGACTACAACCTGGGCTAGACTAGAACCTTTTTAGAATTGTATGTCATAATAGATTTCTGCTGTAAAATATAGTGTAAACCTGAATGAAAATGATTGAATCCAATGCAGAGGTCCTTAAAAATGGTGGCCCCCATGCACTTACCATAAATGTGTCGTTTGCTAAATTCGCGATATTGTACTTTGCTCTCTGTTATTTTTTTTGTATCGTCATTAGGACAATATACACATGCTCCCAATTTTTGCTCCAAGATGCCAACAATTTAAAAAAACGAAAAGTAGATTGTGCAGATTTTTTGGGGCGCGTTGAACCATGTCACGTGCAATCGTATAAAAACTACATATAGTTCTAATTTCTGACGTATAGTTCTCATTTCTGAATTCTGACAGATTTATTCACCTTTGCCATTACATAATTCCCATTTGGAAAATGGCTACTGTTCTCCATATTTTACAATATATTCCCAGGTCTAGTGCACGTCAGGGATGTGCTGGTGTGAATACAAGCTGAGAGATTCTCTCTCTCTATTAATTTCAAACACAGAATAAGAGATGAACGAGTCCAAAGGTCTTTTGAAGCTTTGCACTCAACTGCGTGGCTTCATTTCAATATGAAAGTCCCGGCTGCAGCGAGCGGTGCGTCGGTGCATTCATCCAACCCATTGCTCAGATGTTCATTCAGCGAACTCTTTGTGTACATATGATGCCGCTCTGACGTAAAGCTCTCTCATCCTAATCCATTTACAGCAGATTCATTCATATGTTAGTCTTTATGAGATGAGAAATTCAGCAGACAGTGTAAATTTACCCTCGTAAATCCCAGACGTAGGGCAGCAGCATTAGGTCTGGGGATCATGTAGACTTTTTTTGGCCACTTCGACWGTGTAGGTGGCAAATATTGGGGAGGGTGCTCTTCAGACAGACAACTCTCCCAACAAATCACAAGTTTGGGTAGGTYGGGCTTAAAATGTGGGCGGGAATTGTACTCATGAAGAATAATCCCCTACTCATGAAGAATAATCTCCTCTGAAACATGACAGAAGCGGACACAATGCGGAGGCAGATAGTTTGGCTAATTTTAGCCACAGACAGTTATTGGTTGTAAATGTGTTACGCTAACGTCATAGCGCATGCAAACTAACTCACTGWCAAATACACTCATTGAAAATATCCTCTCCAAGCTCCATCTAGCTAGCTACCAATTTTGTGTCCGTTGGGAATGTTTATGGCAAGACATTAACGGATAAGGTTCTAGACAGATTTGTTGCACTCGTCCCATTTCCGCCTCTTCCTCTGCCCAACTGATACTGGTCTTTATACAAATGTGTATACTGGAGCATTGGTAACATWGTGGGAGGGAACCCATCTGTCTAGTCTAGAGTCTAGACAGATAGACTATTCAACATTTTTTTTACAGAGTTTGCAAGTACTCCAGCATTAGCTTAATCATGCTCAATMAATGTGATATTATCATATTAGTTTGTTAATAACACATGAATTTATCATGATTAACATGAAGCTCAGAATAAAAACCTGCTTACACAGGGTTTCTCCACTAGGACTGAGAGCTACAAATGTAGGTGACCTCCTTATAACACCCTACCTGGCAGTTGAGTCTCTGCTGTGTATCCTGCCATTTAGCACAAGGAAAATTAAATTAAGGACAAGCTGGCTCTGGTTCTGTCTCGTGTTTGTTCGGAGCGACGAGAGATGCTCTTGTAATGTTTTTATTTCCRATGGCAACAAGGTTTTCCTGCAAACCCCAATAGGTGTGCGTCCCAAATGACACCCTATTCCCTACATAGTGCACTACTTTTGACCAGATTCCTATGGGCCCTGGTCGAAAGTAATACACTAAATAGGGAATAGGGTGCCATTTGGAATGCAGCATTGCTGTGACCGGCGTTGCCTTTGAGGTGGTTTGGCCCTAATAGTTTTTTCCACACCTTCTCATTCTCAGACAGTTAGAACACACTGGAGGAGGATGACTGTAAAGCCAACACTTTATAGTTTGCTGTTTCTAAGAAATACTATAAACAAGAATTAATGGGTTCAAACACTATTTAGGGTATTTCAAATACTTTCAAAGACATTTGGAAGTTAGTATTTAAATATTTGTTGMGGGGAAAGACKAGCAGTTGAATATTGGAATTATTTGGAAATACACTTGGGAAGTATTTGAAAATACTCAAATACACTGACTTGAGTACACTCCCATGCATTTAACCCAGGTATTTGAAAATAGTATTTGAAATAAGTATTTGAAGATACTTTCAAATAGTAAGCTCTTTACAGAACATTTTTATWCTATCAAATACTTCCAAMAGAAGTAGTTGATTCGGACCTCATTATTTGAAAATACTGAAATACACAGAAAATACGTGTTTAAATAACAAATACCCAAATACACATCTATTTGAGTCCAGGTCGGATGTATTGAGAAGTTGACGTAGATGTTGACACCTTATTTAAGCTTGATGTGGAAGACAAAAGTGTGTTACTAAAGTAACCTTCAGCACATGTAATTYTGTCATTTGTTTTGTAACAATATGTCCTAAAATAATGGAGAATCATTCCAGACTGTTATCTAGGGCTGGGAATTGCCAGGGGCCTCACGATACGATATTATCACCATACTTAGCAGCTGATTCTATATGTATTGTGATTCGATACTGCAATTTTATTGCGATTAGAAATTGCTAAAATATTGCTCAGTATATATGTCACTATATGTATTGTTTTGGRATGTTGTCTAAACTCCCAACCCTTACCTTAACCACTCACTAGCATAAACATAACCTTACCCTAACCCTAAGGRGAATCGGCTTTGGCAACCACCACTTACAGTGCCTTCAGAAAGTAGTCACACCCCTTGACTGAATTTAAAACGCCTACATGTAGATGTTATTGGTCACTGGCCTACTCCATAATGTAAAAGTGTAATTATGTTTTTAGAAGTTTTTACATCTTCATTAAAAATGAAAAGCTGAAATGTCTTCAGGCAATACATTTTCAACCCTTTCTTATGGCATGCCTATGTAAGTTCAGGAGTAAAAATGTGCTTAACATGGACTCACTAATGGTGTTTATCATGATTTTTGAAGGACTACCTAATCTCTGTACCCCACACATACAATTATCTGTAAGGTCCCTCAGTTGATCAGTGAATTTCAAACACAGATTCAACCACAAAGACCAGGGAGGTTTTCCAATGCCTCGCAAAGGACGGCACCTATTGGTAAAAAAAAGCTGACATTGAATACCACCCTTTGGATGGTGTATCAATATACCCAGTTTCTATAAAGATACAGGTGTCCTTCCTAACTCAGTTGCCGGAGAGGAAGGAAACAGCTCAGGGATTTCACTTTAAAATAGTTACAGAGTTTCATGGCTGTGATAGGAGAAAACTAAGGATGGATCAACAACATTGTAGTTTCTCCACAATACTAACCTAATTGATAAAGTGAAAAGAAGGAATCCTGTACAGAATAAAAAATATTCCAAAACATGCATSCTGTTTGCAACAAGGCACTAAAGTAATACTGCAGAAAAATGTGTCAAAGCAATTAACTTTTTGTCCTGAATACAAAGTGTTATGTTTGGGGCAAATCCAAAACAAGACATTACTGAGTTTCACTCTRCATATTGTCAAGCAGTGGTGACTGCATCATGTTATGGGTATGCTTGTAATCATCAAGGACACGTTTTTCAGGATAAAAAATGTACGGAATGGAGCTAAGCACAAGGAAATTCCTAGAGGGAAACCTGGTTTTGTCTGCTTTCCACCAGGTGATTAATTCACCTTTCAGCAGGAAAATAACCTTAAACACWAGGCCAAATCTACACTGGAGTTGCTTACCAAGAAGACTGTGAATATTCCTGAGTGGCCGAGTTACAGTTTTGACTTAAATCTGCTTGAAAATCGATGGCAATACCTGAAAATGGTTGTCTAGCAATGATCAACAACCAATTTGACAGAGATGAAAGAATTTGGAAAAGAACAATGGGCAAATGTTGCACAATCCATGTGTGGAAAGCTCTTAGAGACCTACCCAGATAGACTCACTGCTGTAATCGCTGCCAAAGTCGATTCTAACATGTATTGACTCAGGGTGTTGAATATTTATCTAATCAAGATACTGTATATGAATGTTTACTTTTTAAWTYTTWTMWTWWTTTTTTTTTWKKAWTMMTTWYYAWTTTTRRTRCKKRTTMYKKWTWKRMYYMWWTTTMMMMWYYWRRTTMYKKAATTTCACCTCAATTAAATCKATTTTAATCCCACTTTGTAATACAACAATATGTGGAAAGAGCCAAGGGGTGTGAATACTTTCTACGGGGACTGTACTAAGCTTAAACTTACCTTAACCACTCACTAGCATGCCTAACCTTTGTCGATCACACCCGCATATAAATACCAGCCATTATGTGATTCGGAGAATAATAGAAAATCTGTGCCTCGACACATTCCAGTCTCAGAGCTCTACGGACAATTCCTTCGACCTCATGGCTTGCTTTTTGCTCTGACATCCACTGTCAACTGTGGGACCTTATATAGACAGGTGTATGCCTTTCCAAATCATGTCCAATCAATTGAATTTACCACAGGTGGACTCCAATCAAGTTGTAGAAACATCTCAAGGATGATCAATGGAAACAGGATTCACCTGAGCTCAATTTCAAGTCTCATAGCAAAGGGTCTGAATACTTATATGAATAAGGTATTTCTGCTTTTCATTTGTAATACATTTGCAAAGATTTCTAAAAGCCTGTTTTCGATTTGTCATTATGGGGTATAGTGTGTAGCACTAGCCTCTTAGGGGGAGGGGGGGGCAGGGGGGCCAGTGCCCCTGTGACAACAATTTTGGACCCCCTTGTGGCCCTCCTAAATGTGGAGTATGAAATAATTTTTACATAACAAATTTTTGCTATCCTTCTTTTTTTACATCCGTCATTAGACAATGGCAACGATGATGATTATGAACATGGTCTTTTGCCTGCTAATGCCTGCAATGCAGTGAAGAAAACGATATGACAACAATAACGTCTAATGTAACTGGCCCCTCTTACAGTACAACTGGCCCCAGCTTGGCCCCCCCAGTTGAAATGGTCTAGAACCGCCACTGGTGTGTAGATTYCTGAGGATTTATTTTTATTTAATCAATTTTTGAATATGTATGTAATGTAACAAAATGTGGAAAAAGTCAAGAGGTCTGAATACTTTCCGAAGGCTCTGTAATTACGCTGTTATGTGACAGAGAATATGAGCATTTCTCAGATCGCTTGGTTGTGCGATTAAGTTGATAGACTATTACACAGGAAAGCATCACTACAATTGTGTCATATCCTCACAGGAAATCATCCAACGCTTCACTCAGTGGTTCATAAAAAGCCATGCGTGTTTGCACACCATGTATAGAGGGAGGCGGCGAGAAAAAGCACTGTGTATATATAGGTATTGTACCATTTAGTCTTTCAGTGTCAACACACACTAATTGCATGTGTATATTAGATAAACACACGGGAGGTAAGACCTGGCAACAGCTCTTGCCAAAGTAAATACGCAGGATGGAAAACAATGATATGTGCAATAAACACCTCCCATTCAGAACCAATTGCTTTTATCAGTGGAAAAACCCTTATGCGCTATCAGCTCTCCACTCAGCGCTGTTGAACTTTTTGCAACTACTCCATTGTCTTTCACTCAATTTTGTTTTCTTAGAAATGTTCGTTACTGTTTTTTACGGCTGTGATTTTTGTGTTTGGTTTTATCGTTTTAGAACTGATTGCCTTTTGGGTATCTCTTCCTTATATATCTGTTATAGCTCTCCCACAGATAGAGATAGCATGTACGGTATAGGCTGTCCCACAGATAGAGATAGCATGTACGTAGGCTTCCACAGATAGAGATAGCATGTACGGTATAGGCTCTCCACAGATAGAGATAGCATGTACGGTATAGGCTCGCTCCACACAGATAGAGATAGCATGTACGGTATAGGCTCTCCACAGATAGAGATAGCATGTACGGTATAGGCTCTCCACAGATAGAGATAGCATGTACGGTATAGGCTCTCCCACAGATAGAGATAGCATGTACGGTATAGGCTCTCCCACAGATAGAGATAGCATGTACGGTATATGCTGTCCACAGATAGAGATAGCATGTACGGTATAGGCTGTCACACAAGATAGAGATAGCATGTACGGTATAGGCTTCCCACAGATAGAGATAGCATGTACGGTATAGGCTCTCCCACAGATAGAGATAGCATGTACGGTATAGGCTCTCCCACAGATAGAGATAGCATGTACGGTATAGGCTCTCCCACAGATAGAGATAGCATGTACGGTTAGGCTCTCCCACAGATAGAGATAGCATGTACGGTATAGGCTCTCCCACAGATAGAGATAGCATGTACCGGTATAGCTCTCCCACAGATAGAGATAGCATGTACGGTCTAGGCTAGACATTGACCTCTGATCATGACCATATATTTTATGGTAAATTGAGACATAGTGCAACAATCTCTAGCTCGTTGTATCTCATTTGTGGTTAAAGATCAAGGATGCAGAAATTATTAGCATATAACCAGAATCAACCCACTGTTTGCTGAGTTGTGACTGCACAGCAATTCCTTAGATACGTCAATACACTGTATGACTTGCACATTTTTTWGAATTTTMWATTTAACCTTTATTTAACTAGGCAAGTCAGTTAAGAACAAATTCTTATTTACAATGACGGCCTACCAAAAGGCAAAAGGCCTCCTGCGGGGACGGGGGCTGCGATTAAAAARAAAATACAAATATAGGACAAAACACACATCACGATAACAGAGACACCACAACACTACATAAAGAGAGACCTAAACATGAGAACAATCACAATAGGTATTTTTCAGTCTTTACCGCTGTAGATCTTTAATCAGTAATGTGATGATTGGTGATCTAGTTGTTTTGTGTGTAGCTGTTGTTTAATTTCTACCCAGCAGGGGGCCTCATTGGTTGGTTTTTAATCACGTCCCCTAATGGGTAAACTGTATTTTCCCCATGTACAGGATTATTTAGACATATTGTGTAATTTAACACCCTAATAAGGTATTCTTTTTTCCTCTTGATCATATCACAATCAACTTTAACCGGTTGAATGTAGACACAAATATACAACTTTTTTGTGTTACAATTTTCAGAAATATTGTATTAAAATATGCAAATGAGGCACTATCTCATTACATATGCACATAGTTGCATATCCCGCAAATCCATTTTTCTGGACACTGGATGAACCCAGTCTAAATATTTTCTGAATATAAGTCTGAAGAAAATATCTAAGGATAACCACACAAAAGTTGGATGAATGCTTCCGAAGCTGATAAATTGTTTGACTAACGTCTATTTAGACCCAATCACCATCTCTTAAAAGTAAATTACTACATATAGTTCAGTTTGTCAGTGAAACAGTAGTATAGCCAGAAATTCGTTGGTGGGTGGGCCTACAGATTCTATAAACATTCGTTTTTMGGGGGAGGGGGGCAGATAACTGCCTGCCATTCTACACATTCTGCCTCGAGGCAAAGAGAACATGTTGCAGTTTTATAGTTAATCTCATGCTATTCTACACATTTTGCCATGAGGCTGAGAGAACATTAATGCTAAAATGTGTTGTGTGTTGCACTGGATTATGAGCTGTCTTGTTTGCTAAATGAACAACTGAAGTAGGCGGTGGCATGGCCATAGAACCACAGTGACATACTGTATGCCTCAATGCAGTCATATCCGTGGCTTATCTGGGGTGTGGCTTTCAGTTAGTTATTTTTGGCCACCCATCCCATAAGAGTGAATGTCATTCCAGTGCACTGCTTGCTATGAATTCTATCTGTTTGTTTTTGCATGTTTAGGTAAAAAGACAATGTCCCATTTGGAACACTGACAAGTAGAGAGCAAAAAAAAATWAAAAAAATTGGTTGCTCAATCTGATTGGGTGGGCCTGGCTCCCCGTGCCTATGCCGCTGCTGTGAAATGGGCTTTTCATTTATGTGTGATTCAATGTAGTGAGGGTTGAAATTATGGATGTATGTCCATTTAAAAGTGGTTAAAATTCATGACACTTTGATGATGTTATTATGGTAAAAAATATATATAATATGAATGTCCCAAAATACCATAAAAACTCAAAATTGAAGAGTAAATTATTTTGTACTTTTTTAACTTGTTGTACCTGGTCTGGAAAATATTCAAAGGCCTTAGTATTGTCTCTGAAAAATAGAAAGTCAGAACTGTATGACTTGTCTGTCCTATATGCCATACATTTAGTTGTTTAGAAACAAKATTTAACAGTCAGTCCTTACAAGTACAGCTGATTCCGAATCATTCTTGTGATGACGTTTTCAAATTGCCAATTGTCCATAAGTGAATTTGAACACGAGGTGCCTTCAGTGTGCTTGCTAATTTTGTTCCGTCCTGCTCTGCCGTTACCTTCGGAGGCAGAGGAGTTATTAGGACATGAAAGGGAATTTGTATGCATCAGCAGGCATGAAGTCGTGCGTGGCTCCCCTCTCTGGCTGAAAGAGGTCTAGGAAAGCCAGGTTGGGCACTAGGTTACAATTGAAAAAMAATTAGTCTTCGGGGAGGTGCTTGSGAGAGTCAAGGTTAGACTCAAGGTAAAAATGGAGGTTTGACTTGGGGTGAAACTGGGCTGCTGGGCCGTAGAGTGAAAGAAGAAGACACTTTTCAAAAATCCCAATTTCATGTCACCTTGAATGTAGTTTGTACTGTAACATGATGACAGGCAGCCAGGTATAAGCCATTATTGCTAACTASAGCATGTCTCTGTGCTCTTTGCAACAGAGCATCAGTTCATTTACTCAGCCATGTTGGCACTGGATGAGTCCAATCAATCATGTGTTGCTGCCGAACACGTGTACATTCTAGGTAGTCTATTTCTGATGGATGGATGTAACACTAACCTAGGGGACTGTAGGCCACACTAGGGAGAACATATGTTCATATCATGTCTATGTACAGTGTACCTGCTCTGGTTCCTACTTATTGTATCCATATACACTGAGTTCACCAAACATTAGGAACGTCTTCCTAATATTGAGWTGCACCCACCCCCTTTTGTCCTCAGAGCAGCCTGAATTCATRGGGGCATGGACTCTACAAGGTTTCGAAAGCATTCCACAGGGATTCTGACCCATGTTGACTTCAATGCTTCCCACAGTCGTGTCAAGTTGGCTGGATGGCCTTTGGGTGGTGGACCATTCTTGATACACAAGGGAAACAGTTGAATGTGAAAAACCCAGCAGCATTGCAGTTCTTGACACAAACCAGTGCCCTGGCACCTACTTCCATACACCGTTCAAATCTTTGGTAACACTACTTTACACCCAGTGTCCTAACATGRTATGACACYGTCATAATAATATCATAAACGCTGACACAACTTGTCATAACATGTCATGACCAATATATTTACACCTGTTGTGACATATATTACGTTCTTTTATGGCTGGTTATGACACCTACATAAGAGTGTCAAAACCCACAAAACCTACCACACAAGGCAAAAACATTCCATTACTCCATAGCCTACGTGTCAACAGTATGTTTATGTTAGCAAGAAGTTTCCTTTGTTTTAAAGTTTGTTTCTTAAATCCTTTGTTGTTGTTCTAATGAATTCTCTACAGTCATGTATMTTCATATTATATTATGTATCATTATTATAAATAACTTTATGAACACTGTCATGAAGCCTTATGACTATCCTGTGTCACTTTACTTGGACTAAGAAAATACACTTTATAACACTCAAGAAGCCTTATAACCATCATAATCATATAAGCCAGATAGGCCTATCACTTCGGATAGTATTCAGACCCCTTTACTTTTTCCACATTTTGTTACTTTACAGCTTTATGCTAACAATTACATTGTTTTTTCCCTCATCAATCTACTCACAATACACCATAATGACAAAGTAAAAACAGGTTTTGAGACATTTTTGCAAATTTATATAAAAAAAACAGAAATATCACATTTAAACAAGTATTCAGACCTTTTAGTCTGTACTTTGGCAGTGATTACAGTATCGTTTCTTCTTGGGTATGACGCTACAAGCTTGGCACACCTGTATTTGGGGAGTTTTTCCCATTCTTCTCTGAAGATCCTCTCAAGATCTGTCAGGTTGGATGGGGAGCGTTGCTGCACAGCTATTTTCAGGTCTCTCCAGAGATATTTGATCGGGTTCAAGTCCGAGCTCTMGCTGGTCCAGTCAAGGACATTCAGAGACTTGTCCCGAAGCCACTCCTGCGTTGTCTTGGCTGTGTGCTTAGGGTCGTTGTCCTGTTGGAAGGTGAACTTTCGCCCCAGTCTGAGGTCCTGAGCACTCTGCAGGTTTTCATCAAGGATCTCTCTGTACTTTGTTACGTTCATCTTTGCCTCTATCCTGATTGGTCTCCCAGTCCCTGCTGCTGAAAAACATCACCACAGCATGATGCTTCCACCACCATGCTTCACCGTAGGGATGGTGCCAGGTTTCCTCCGTACGTGACGCTTGGCATTCAGGCCAAATAGTTCATTCATGGTTTCATCAGACCAGAGAATCTGAGAGTCTTTAGGTGCCTTTTGGCAAACTCCAATCGGGCTGTCATGTGCCTTTTACTGACCAGTGGCTTCCGTCTGGCCACTCTACCATGAAAGCCTGATTGGTGGAGTGCTACAGAGATGGTTGTTCTTCTGGAAGGTTCTCCCATCTCCACAGTGGAACTCTAGAGCTCTGTCTGTGTCCCTGACCAAGGCCCTTCTCTCCCGATTGCTCAGTTTGGCCAGGCGGCCAGCTCTAGGAAGAGTCTTGGTGGTTCCAAACTTCTTCTATTTAGGAAGGATGGYGGCCACTGTGTTCTTGGGGATCTTTAATGCTGCAGAAATGTTCTGGTACCCTTCCCCAGATCTGTGCCTCGACACAATCCTGTCTCGGAGCTCCACAGACAATTCATTCGACCTCATGGCTTGGTTTTTGCTAACATAAACATACTGTTGATCCGTAGGCTATAGTGTAATGGAATGTTTTGCCTTGTGTGGTAGGTTTTGTGGGGTTGGACACTCTTATGTAGGTGTCATAACCTGCCATAAAATAACACAATATATGTCACAACAAGTCTAAATATGTGTCATGACAGTGTTATGACCATATWATGACATGGTTATGACCGTGTTATGACACTGGGTGTCAAGTAAAGTGTTACCAAATKTTTTGTCTTGCCCATTCACCCTCTGAATGGCACATATACACAATCCATGTCTCAATTGTCTCAAGGCTTAAAAATCCTTCTTTAACCTGTCTCCCTCCCCTTCATCTACACTGATTGAAGTGGATTTAACAAGTGACATTAATAAGGGATCATGGTTTTCACCTGGATTCGCCTGGTCAGTCTGTCATGGAATGAGCAGGTGTTCTTAATGTTTTGTACACTCAGTGTATGATCTCCACAGAAACACAATATTGACATGGTGAAATAACCTGGACCAAATGTTGTTCATGGCAGACTGTTTCTGTTCAATTTCCCACCATGCCACCTGCCTCAGTAATTCAGCAATCCTGCTGTTGGGCTCTACTTTCACATGTGACAACATGCCAACTGTCACTTCCGGAAACAGCAGCGAGCTATGAAAGTTTCTGATTTAATTTCACTTAGTGGTACATTCATTTCACTTCATGTTTACACATTACTCAGCTCAATTTATGCTTAGAAATAAAATGTTGTATCCTCAGCTTAACCCTATTCAATGTGTCAGTTTTCCCAAAAATGTGATTTCGGCTTTGGAATTGAATTCATTATGCAGCTATTTGAGGTATGGGGTTGTGGGGATTGTAATGTGATTGTATTGTTTACATTTCTGCAACTTCTGCCAAGCTGAATGACATTTAGCACAGGTCTGAAGCTTCCTTCTAGATGGGTTGCCATGAGGTCAATTGTGTGTTGAGTGTTTGTGCTCACGTGGCTGGCATTGAGCTAGTGTTTTAGTGATGACTGTTGCTGAGAGACAGTGGCCTGTTTGCCTCTTGGTTGTAAAATGACGCGATAATGACGGTGAGAGGGTTGCCAGACTGTAGAGGTGAAGACGAGCAGAGAATGGATTTTAAATGCATCATAGCACCAACAACAACACCATTTTCAACATCACTTCATACCCCATGGACTTTATACCATGCACTTTATACCATGCCACTTTTCAACTATACCATGGACTTTATACCATGGACTTTATACCATGGACTTTATACCATGGACTTTATACATATGGACTTTATACCATGCACTTTATACCATGGACTTTATACCATGGACTTTATCAACCATGGACTTTATACCATGGACTTTATACCATGGACTTTTACCATGCACTTATATACATGGACTTTATACCATGCACTTTATACCATGCACTTTTAATGACTTTCATGGACTGACTTTATACCATGGACTTATACCATGCACTTTATGCTTTTGTTTTCGGGCTTTCGATCTACTTTCATGATAATATTCTAACCTCTTTTTAATGTCTACATTGGAGAAGAAAATGTCATTTAAATCTATACGATTTAAATATGACTTATAATATTATACATACATATTTTATTACTTTCCTAGAAACTCAGCTCTTAATTCTTTTGAAGATGAGGACTGAAAAAGTATACATAATGTAGAGAGTAAAGAGATCTGTCATTTCTGAAGCGAGCTTTGGTGCGATAGTTACACAGATASTGTTGGCTCTATGACAAGATCTCTATGACATTTCCTGACTACATCAGACATGCTCTAGCTAGCTAGGGTTGGGCTAATATCGTACCGTACGTTTAATGACCTGGAAACCTTTTAAGGTTTATGACACATGGGTGCTGGCCAAATTGAACATGCTCACTACAAACTGATGTAACAGCCAGTAAGTGGCACATTTTCTTTGATCATGATATTTTACGGGTTTTGATTAGATGCATCGATTACGCAATCAGTAACACAAAATAAAAACTTGAAACAGATACAATTGTATGAATTATGTTCATATGCTTTGAGATGTTTCAAATACATTAGATGTAGTACATAAAACCAAAATGTTAAACCATCGAGCATATGTCTTTGATAAGCCTGTTGAGGATATGCTAACCAGGAAGTAAGCATTACATTATGCAACACAACTTCAATGTTAGCAGCAATCCCAGGAATGTATATACATATGACAAAACCCATTACTCCTCATGAAAAGGGGATGTAATTTGCGTCTCACTATGTAGCAGGAGAATACAGCTAACCGTGATGAATGAGGGTCTAAATTTAGCGCCCCCTGGGACTGTAGCTCGGCCCTGATGAAAGATGCTGTACATGCGTTAAGACATCAGGGTTCAGGTCTAAATGGGTTTATAGGAATAATTGAGACACAGCATTACGGCCACGTTTTCATTTATTCAGCACATGATAACAGCGTAGTAGAACAGGCTGGTAGATGATGCAGGCCTACATTACATTATATTATGTTACATTATATTACACAGCTCTAGTTTGGAGTGGCAAACCTAKCTTGGTTAAGTTTCATCATCTCAGTATTGTTTATTTATTATCAACTCAGTATTTTTCTCATCCACATATTGTGAATAGTGTCGATTAAATGTCTTAAACYCTTTTTATAATTTGATCAGGATGCTGGGCCCAAGAAATCTTGCAATAKTTTGCTTTGACACATATGCCTACCTTAATTGATTCAAAACATTTGAATCCTAAATCTAAAACTATTAAACACAAAGAAGGATATAAGGATATAAGAAGGATACAATAAGGGTATTTGAGTGTTTCTCTTCCAGTAGGGAGTGTTTCTCCTCTAGGGAGTGTTTCTCCTCTRCTCAAGGGGGGTGGGGGGATTGACGCAGGCAGAGCTCTGTCGTGACGCAGGCCCTGTGGGGTGTGAACGCTCAGCTAGTCCGCAGGGCTACGTTCAACAACGCCAGGAAGGAAACATGTGGAGCATCTGCTTTCACTCACAGCCAGTTTTTAATCGCACTTACCATTCTCAGTAACTGAAGTTGCTTCCCAAAATGCACCCTATTTCCTATAAAGTGTAATACTTTTGAAAAGGGCCCCGTCAAAAGTAGTACACTCTGTAGAAATAAGCCTGCCATTTGGGACACACAGGAGACGGAGGTCTTCAAAGTGTTAGTATGTTAGCTGGGTGGTGAGAGGCAGTGTTTGTCTGTAGCTGGGGTGGTGAGAGGCAGTGTTTGTCTGTAGCTGGGGTGGTGAGAGGCAGTGTTTTGTCTGTAGCTTGGGTGGTGAGAGGCAGTGTTGTCTGTGCTGGGGTGGTGAGGGCAGTGTTTGTCTGTAGCTGGGGTGGTGAGAGGCAGTTGTTTGTCTGTAGCTGGGGTGGTGAGAGGCAGTGTTTGTCTGTAGCTGGGGTGGTGAGAGGCAGTGTTTGTCTGTAGCTGGGGTGGTGAGAGGCAGTGTTTGTCTGTACCTGGGGTGGGGGGTTGATTTAGGGCAGTGTTTTGTCTGTAGCTGGGTGGTGAGAGGCAGTGTTAGTTGTAGCTGTGGTGGTGAGAGGCAGTGTTTGTCTGTAGCTGGGGTGGTGAGAGGCAGTGTTTGTCTGTAGCTGGGGTGGTGAGAGGCAGTGTTTGTCTGTAGCTGGGGTGGTGAGAGGCAGTGTTTGTCTGTGCTGGGGTGGTGAGAGGCGTGTGTCGTAGTGTAGGTGCTGTGGAGCGTTAGCTGTGTGGTGAGAGCAGTGTTAGTCTGTAGCTGGTGGTGGTGAGAGGCAGTGTTTGTCTGTAGCTGTGGTGGTGAAGAGGCAGTGTTTGTCTGTAGCTGGGTGGTGAGAGGCAGTGTTTGTCTGTAGCTGGGGTGGTGAGAGGCAGTGTTTGTCTGTAGCTGGGGTGGTGAGAGGCAGTGTTTGTCTGTAGCTGGGGTGGTGGAGAGGCAGTGTTTGTCTGTAGCTGGGGTGGTGAGAGGCAGTGTTTGTCTGTAGCTGGGGTGGTGAGAGGCAGTGTTGTTGTAGCTGGGGTGGTGAGAGGCAGTGTTTGTCTGTAGCTGTGGTGGTGAGAGGCAGTGTTAGTCTGTAGCTGGGGTGGTGAGAGGCATGGTTTGTCTGTAGCTGGGGTGGTGAGAGGCAGTGTTTGTCTGTAGCTGGGGTGGTGAGAGGAAGTGTTTGTCTGTAGCTGGGGTGGTGAGAGGCAGTGTTTTTGTCTGTAGCTGGGGTGGTGAGAGGCAGTGTGTTTGTCTGTAGCTGTGGTGGTGAGAGCAGTGTTTGTCTGTAGCTGGGGTGGTGAGAGGCAGTGTTTGTCTGTAGCTGGGGTGGTGAGAGGCAGGTGTTGTCTGTAGCTGCTGGTGGTGAGAGGCAGTGTTTGTCTGTAGCTGGGTGGTGAGAGGCAGTGTTTGTCTGTAGCTGGGGTGGTGAGAGGCAGTGTTTGTCTGTAGCTGGGGTGGTGAGAGGCAGTGTTTGTCTGTAGCTGGGGGTCGGTGAGAGGCAGTGTTTAGTCTGTAGCTGGGGTTGGTGAGAGGCAGTGTTTGTCTGTAGCTGGGGTGGTGAGAGGCAGTGTTTGTCTGTAGCTGGGGTGGTGAGAGGCAGTGTTAGTCTGTAGCTGGGGTGTTGAGAGGCAGTGTTAGTCTGTAGCTGTGGTGGTGGGTAACTGTAGCATACTGTCTGTAGCATACTGTGGGTAACATACTGTGGGTAACATACTGTGGGTAGCATACTGTGGGTAACATACTGTCTGTAGCATACTGTGGGTAACATACTGTGGGTAACATACTGTGGGTAGCATACTGTGGGTAACATACTGTGGGTAACAGACTGTGGGTAACATACTGTGGGTAACATACTGTGGGTAGCATACTGTGGGTAACATACTGTGGGTAGCATACTGTGGGTAGCATTCTGTGGGTAGCATACTGTGGGTAACATACTGTGGGTAACATACTGTGGGTA
>NC_036842.1:36050626-36056414 GCF_002910315.2 Salvelinus sp. IW2-2015 | reverse complement strand
TCGGCAGCCATCTCCTTCGACGCCATTATTTTAAATTTCACAGTCTGTATTATTGTCTCAAGAAAAGCACTGAAGGCACAGTGCCTGCAGCCCGACAGAAAAGACAGTGATCATTCTGCTCAAGTATTTTTGTCTTGTTTACCTTTCAAAATACAGGGTTTTTTTTACCTGAAAATCACAGGAGAATACACTGCCAGGGTTAGTTCCCAAGGAAACACATTGTTAGTAAGGCTTATGGGTCTATGTCTTTCAAAGACAGGATGGGAAACAACAGTATGCTACCCACAGTATGTTACCCACAGTATGCTACCCACAGCATGTTACCCACGTATGTTACCCACAGTATGCTACCCACAGTATGCCTACCCACAGCATGTTACCCACAGTATGTTACCCACAGTATGCTACCCACAGCATGCTACCCACAGTATGTTACCCACAGTATGTTACCCACAGTATGCTACCCACAGATGCTACCACAGTATGTTACCCACAGTATGTTACCCACAGTATGCTACCCACAGCATGCTACCCACAGTATGTTACCCACAGTATGCTACCCCAGTATGTTCCACAGTATTTACCCACAGTATTTTACCCACAGTATGCTACCCACAGCATGCTACCCACAGTATGTTACCCACAGTATGCTACCCCAGATGTTACCCACAGTATGTTACCCACAGTATGCTACCCACAGCATGCTACCCACAGAATGCTACCCACAGCATGCTACCACAGTATGTTACCCACAGTATGCTACCCACAGAATGCTACCCACAGTAGTTACCCACAGTATGTTACCCACAGTATGTTACCCACAGTATGCTACCCACAGTTGTTACCCACAGTATGTTACCCACAGTATGCTACCCCCTGGATAGAGACCGTCAGAGATATGTATCGGGGATAGGGCACAAGCCAGTGCCAATGTGGCTTGCGAAAGTGCAACGACATGCACACATGCAAAGAGAGAGAGATAGAGAGACAAACACTGCCGTTTTTACGATCCCGTAACCAATTGTGCTATTGTGTATGTTTTTTCACGTTATTTGTAACTTATTTTGTACATAATGTTTCTGCCACCGTGTCTTATGACCGAAAAGAGCTTGTTAATATCAGGGCAGCGAGGAATTCTTCATCTTCAACGAGTCGGAAGGAAAGGATTTACTCCAGACACCCGACAAGGCCCTCATCCCCGTCATTRGCAGGAGGAAAAGACGGAGATATCGTGGACGATGATCTGGGTGCCTTGTAAGGATCATTAACCGAGAGGGTAATCTACCTTTACCATCTGTCCTATTAGCCAATGTACAATCAATCGATAATATAATAGACGAACAAGGAGCACGTATATCCTAACAACGGAACATTAAAAACTGTAATATCTTATGTTTCAACGAGTCGTGGCTGAACGYCGACATGATTAACATACAGCTGGCGGGTTTTAAGCTTTTTTGGCAGGATAGAAGGAGCGGCGGCCTATGCATATTTGTAAACAACAGCTGGTGCACGAACTCTAAGGAAGTCTCGAGGTTTTGCTCGCCTGAGGTAGAGTATCTCATGATTAGCTGTAGACCACACTATTTACGAAGAGAGTTTACATCTATATTTTTKGTAGCTGTCTATATACCACCGCAGAATGATGCTGGCACTAAGACCGCACTCAATMAGCTGTKTWCCGCCATAAGCAAACAGGAAAATGCTCATCCAGAGGCGACGCTCCTAGTGGCCGGGGACTTTAATGCAGGGAAACTCAAATCAGTTTTACCTAATTTCTATCAACATGTTAAATGTGCAACCAGAGGGAAGAAAACTCGAGACCACCTTTACTCCACACACAGAGCTCTCCCTCACCCTCCATTTGGCAAATCTGACCATAATTATATCCTCCTGATTCATGCTTACAAGCAAAAACTAAAGCAGGAAGCACCAGTGACTCGGTCATTAAGAAGGTGGTCAGATGAAGCAGATGCTAAACTACAGGACTGTTTTGCTAGCACAGGATTCTTCTGATGCCATTGAGGAGTACACCACATCAGTCACTGTCTTCATCAATAAGTGCATCGATGACYTCATCCCTAAAGTGACCGTACGTACATACCCCAACCTAAAGCCATGGATMACAGGCAACATCCTCACTGAGCTAAATGGTAGAGCTGCCACTTTCAAGAAGCGGGACTCTAACCCGGAAGCTTATAAGAAATCCCGCTATGCCCTCCGACGAACCATTAAACAGGCAAAGCATCAATACAGGACTAAGATTGAATCGTACAACACCGGCTCCAACGCTCATCGAATGTGGCAGGGCTTGCAAACAAATACAGACTACAAAGGGAAGCACAGCCACGAGCTGCCCAGTGACACAAACCTACCAGACCAGCTAAATGACTTCTATGTTCACTTCGAGGCAAGTAACACTGAACATGAATGAAAGCACCAGCTGTTCCGGACGACTGTGTGATCACGCTCTCCGTAGCCAATGTGAGTAAGACTTTAAACAGGTCAACATTCACAAGGCAACAGGGCCAGACAGATTACCAGMACATGTACTACGAGCATGCGCTGACCAACTGGCAAGTGTCTTCACTGACATTTTCAATCTGTCCCTGACTGAGTTTGTGATACCAACATGTTTCAAGCAGACCACCGTTGTCCCTGTGCCCAAGAACACTAAGGTAACCTGCCTTAATGACTACCGATCCGTAGGAAGGGACTGTTATATGACTGTGATAGAGACTGTGATATGACGGTGATAGAGATGGTGATAGAGGCTCAAATCAAATTGTGTTCGTCACATGCTTTGTGTAGACTAACAGTGTAGGAGACTTTGATATGCCCAGTGGCGATTTTAGCATGTAAATCTTGGTGGAGCAAACTTTAAAATGTTTTATTAGATACATGCCAGCAAAGCCACTACACAACAGCGAAACAGTTCATTAAMCCTCACTATGGCATAAGGGGACGATGAGCGCATAAGAGGCAATCCGTAATTACGATTAAGAAATGATMGAGCGAGCTAGGACGGACGCAGTCAATATAACTATTTGTTCAGCACATTTGAAATGTACAGTGACAGAATTCAGAACATGGGCCGTTCTTACAGTATTCTCCCTCTACACCAAGTCAGAACCGTAGGATAAATAAAGGGGGCATATAAGCAGACAATGAAAMCTCTTACAATATTCGATGATGACATTTCTCTAAAACAGGCTATAGATTACATGTGCACCACCAAGTCAGAACAGTAGGCTAAGTTATGAGGTTAAAAGGGATCAAATTATTAGGGTGAGGCACATGGCTACTAACAGCGTACTACACAACATATAAGCATAAGGATAATAAGCATTATTAGCTACAGTATACATATCTCCCTGGCGTATTACATKATTTATGCAGCAGCATACAATACATTTTTAGACTCACCTTGTGCTGTGCTCATTTGAACAGGAAGGTGGTGCGGCGGTGCTTCGTGGGCAATTTTGTTATCAAAGCCTGTCATTCTCTGCATTCATGGTGCTTTCAAGACAATTGAGAACTCTGAAATAAACAAAATCGAATCATGACGTCAGTGATCTTCAAAGAAAGAGGCCCAAGTTCCGGACTTTGAATTCRGAGTTGGATGACCTACCAAAACGTATTTTTCCAGTCGGAGSTTGTTTTTTTCTGAGTTRCCAGTTGTCTTGAACTCACRMAAGTCTGAGATTTCTCAGATCTGAGTTTCCAGTTGTTTGAAAGCGGCAGAAGTCATGCTGGATTGACAGCATGGCCAATGTTGAAAGTTTATCCTTTTAAGCTTGGAAAAGAGATCCTTAAACCCAGACTTTGACCACACATCCACTCCACTGAATAGCAGGCTAGTGATTGCTTTGCAATGCTTGCAGTTAGCCACTGATTCCTTCCAAACCACTCGTTGTTGAATTTGAGATTTRCAACTTGATGTGAAATGTTTGTCTAATGACCYATSAGCACCAATACGTTTTATCAATAACTTCTCTTCATATTTTCTCTTCATATGACAKGGATTTACCAGTAGATTATCGACTTGATTCATGATGACTGCTAGCTTGTTAGCTAAGATTTTGAAAGTATGATGTTGACATGATCAGTCAAAGCTACTGTAGATATTTTATCTGTGGCCAATGGCCTTGAGCCTTCTTGGATGGGCACTACTATTGTAACTCTATGGCAGCACCCAATTGTAACGGTTTTCTTCCTGGGATGAAGGAGAGGACCAACACACAGCGCGGCTAGTGTTCAACATGATTTAATAAAGAATACATGAGAACACTACAATCAACAAAACACAAAAATGTGAAAACCGAAAGCAGTCCTATCTGGTGCAGAACACAAAGACAGAAGACAACCACCCACAATCCCCAAGACAAAACAAGCCACCTATATATGATTCTCAATCAGGGACAACGATTGACAGCTGCCTCTGATTGAGAAGCATATCAGGCTGAACACAGAAACAGACAACTAGACACACAACATAGAATGCCCACCCAGCTCACGTCCTGACCCAATCTAAAACAAGCAACACACATAAGAAACTATGGTCAGGACGTGACACCAATGGGTTGTGCTTGTATGCAGCTTTATTAACTAGATTATTATTTAAATTTTTTTTTTGCAAACTGATATGTAACACGTATTAATGCCAAAATAACATGCTAAACAGGTGGGCTTGCCACTTGATATGCCACACACTATGTATGTCTGTGTTGTCGTGTGTGTGTGGGGGGGGGGGGGGGCAGCTGCTGTGGGAGTCGCATTCTCTAACAGTTCACGTAAACCGTACACAAACAACAACGCCACGCGCACACCATCTGCCTGCCACACACCAGCATCCTCCCTCCCCTGGGGTTCCCCGTAGTACTTATCTTCCAGCTTCCTGGGGTTCCCCATGGCACCATGTTTAGCTTCCTGGGGTTCCCCATGGCACCATGTTCCAGCTTCTGGGGTTCCCCATGGTACATGTTTCATCTTCCTGGGTTCCCCATGGCACCATGTTTCATCTTCCGGGGTTCCCCCATGTTACCATGGTTTCTGCGTCCTGGGGTTCCCATGGTACCATGTATTCATGCTTCCTGGGGTTCCCCATGGCACATGTTTCACTTCGCTGGGTTCCCATCACATGTTTCATCTTCCTGGGGTTTCCCCATGGTACCATGTTCACTTCCTGGGGTTCCCCTGGTACCATGTTTCATCTTCCTGGGGTTCCCATGGTACCATGTTTCATCTTCCTGGGGTTCCCCATCGGTACCATGTTCCAGCTTCCTGGGGTTCCCCATGTACCATGTTTCACTTCTGGGGTTCCCCATGGACCATGTTCAGCTTCCTGGGTTCTCCCATGGACCATGTTTCATCTTCCTGGGTTCCCCATGGTACCATGTTTCATCTTCCTGGGGTTCCTATGGTACCACCATGGGTTTCAGCTTCCTGGGGTTCCCCATGGTACCATGTTCCAGCGTTCCTGGGGGTTCCCCATGACCATGTTTCACTTCCTGGGGTTCCCATGGCACCATGTTTCAGCTTCCTGGGGTTCCCTCATGGTGACCAGTGTTCCAGCTTCCTGGGTTTCCATGGTACCATGTTTCCAGCTTCCTGGGGTTCCCCATGCCACCATGTTTCAGAGCTCCCCTGGTTCCCCAGCACCAGGTTTCATCTTCCTGGGGTTTCCCCATGGTACCATGTTTCATCTTCCTGGAGTTCCCTATGGGACCAGTTTCATCTTCCTGGGTTCCCATGGTACCATGTTGCATTTCCTGGGTATCTCTCGGGT
>NC_036842.1:36035440-36050526 GCF_002910315.2 Salvelinus sp. IW2-2015 | reverse complement strand
GATAAAATTGCAGACCTGCACAAGGCTGGGATGGGCTACAGGACAATAGGCAAGCAGCTTGGTGAGAAGGCAACAACTGTTGGCGCAATTATTAGAAAATGGAAGAAGTTCAAGATGACGGTCAATCACCCTTGGTCTGGGGCTCCATGCAAGATCTCACCTCGTGGGGCATCAATGATCATGAGGAAGGTGAGGGATCAGCCCAGAACTACACGGCAGGACCTGGTCAATGACCTGAAGAGAGCTGGGACAAGTCTCAAAAAGAAAACCATTAGTAACACACTACGCCATCATGGATTAAATCCTGCAGCGCACGCAAGGTCCCCCTGCTCAGCCAGCGCATGTCCAGGCCCATCTGAAGTTTGCCAATGACCATCTGGATGATCCAGAGGAGAATGGGAGAAGGTCATGTGGTCTGATGAGACAAAAATAGAGCTTTTGGTCTAAACTCCACTCGCCGTGTTTGGAGGAAGAAGAAGATGAGTACACCCAAGAACACCATCCACCGTGAAGAGGAGGTTGAAACATCATTCTTTGGGATGCTTTTCTGCAAAAGGACAGGATGACTGCACCGTATTGAGGGAGGTGGATGGGGCCATGTATCGCGAGATCTTGGCACAACCTCCTTCTCCCAGTAAGAGCATTGAGATGGGTCGTGGCTGGATCTTCCAGCTGACAACGACCCGAAACACACAGCCAGGGCAACTAAAGGAGTGGCTCCGTAAGAAGCATCTCAAGGTCCTGGAGTGGCCTAGCCAGTCTCCAGCCCTGAACCAAAAGAAAATCTTTGGAGGGAGTGAAGTCTGTATTGCCCAGCGAAGCGAAACCTGAAGGATCTGGAGAAGGTCTGTATGGAGAGTGGGCCAAAAATCCCTCCTGAGTGTGTGCAAACCTGGTCAAGAACTACAGGAAATGTATGATTCTTGTAATTGCAAACAAAGGTTCTCTACCAAATATTAAGTTCTGCTTTTCTGATGTATCAAATACTTATGTCATGCAATAAAATGCTAATTAATTATTTAAAAATCATACAATTTGATTTTCTGGATTTTTGTTTTAGATTCCGTCTCTCACAGTTGAAGTGTACCTATGATAAAAATTACAGACCTCTACATGCTTCGTAAGTAGGAAAACCTGCAAAATCGGCAGTGTATCAAATACTTGTTCTCCCCACTGTATGTCCAAGTACTGTCCACTCTGGAATTCCTCGCTACTGGTACATTCCAGAGGGAAATGAGTGACAGGTCAGGTATATCACAGCCATCATTCAGCCGCATCCTTCCACAAGTGATCCCGTCTTCCAAAAAGTTTGCTTTTCTCTTTTGGTCCATGGCTATTCCTGACTAAAGCCTCATTTGTGCTAGCATTCTATAAGGGGAAATCGGTGATTGTAAGGCACGTTCAGGTGCCGTCAATTTTAAGTTAGTTTGAGATTTAAAGATCACAGGTGCGTAAGTTACTAATGGGCTTTGTAGAAGCTGTGTAAGCAAGGTTTTTTATGCTCAGTATCTTTTATGAATCGAACGTAAGCACTCCGTCGGAAATGATCTTACAACTAAGTTCAAGTAGAAATCTAAGAACATTTTTTATAAATGATGCTCCTGGGGCTCTGTGGGGTGTGTTTGTGTTTGTGAACAGAACCCTAGGACCAGTTTGTTTAGGGGGCTCTTCTCCATGTTAATTTCTCTGTAGGTGATGGCTTTGTTATGGAAGGTTTGGGAATSGCTTCCTTTTAGGTGGTTGTAGAATTTAACGGCTCTTTTCTGGATTTTGATAATTAGTGGGTATCGGCCTAATTCTGCTCTGCATGCAGTATTTGGTGTTCTACGTTGTACACGGAGGATATTTTTGCAGAATTCTGCATGCAGAGTCTCAATTTGGTRTTTGTCCCATTTTGTGAAATCTTGGTTGGTGAGCGGACCCCAGACCTCACAACCATAAAGGGCAATTGGTTATATAACTGATTCAAGTATTTTTAGCCAGATCCTAATTGGTATGTAGAATTTTATGTTCCTTTTGATGGCATAGAATGCCCTTCTTGCCTTGTCTCTCAGATTGTTCACAGCTTTGTGGAAGTTACCTGTAGCGCTGATGTTTAGGCCAAGGTATGTATAGTTTTTTGTGTGCTCTAGGGCAACGGTGTCTAGATGGAATTTGTATTTGTGGTCCTGGCGACTGGACCTTTTTTGGAACACCGTTATTTTGGTCTTACTGAGATTTACTGTCAGGGCCCAGGTCTGGCAGAATCTGTGCAGAGGATCTAGGTGCTGCTGTAGGCCCTCCTTGGTTTGGTGACAAAATTACCAGATTATCAGCAAACAGTAGACATTTGACTTCAGATTCTAGTAGGGTGAGGCCGGGTGCTGCAGACTTTCCTAGTGCCCTCGCCAATTAGTTGATATATATGTTGAAGAGGGTGGGGCTTAAGCTGCATCCCTGTCTCACCCTCCGGCCCTGTGGAAAGAGTATGTGTGTTTTTTGCCAATTTTAACCACACACTTGTTGTTTGTGTACATGGATTTTATAATGTTGTATGTGTTTCCCCCAACAACACTTTCCATCAGTTTATATAGCAGACCCTCATGCCAAATTGAGTCGAAAGCTTTTTTGAAATCAACAAAGCATGAGAAGACTTTGGCTTTGTTTTGGTTTGTTTGTTTGTCAATTAGGCGCCCGACAGAGCTGCAAGAGTTGTGACCCGTTTTTGTTGGTTATCTTTCTCCTTCCCCCAATTCCCTCTACCCTATTCCCTCTTCCCCCACTCCCTCTCTCTCTTCCCCCATCCTCTCTCTTCCTCTCCCCCCATCCCTCTTTATCTACCCCCACTCCTTCTCTCTCCGCTCTCCCCCATCCCTTCGTTTCTCTCCCCATCCCTTCTCTCTCCTCTTCTTCCCCCATCCCTCTTTCTCTCCCCCATCCCTCCTCTCTCTCTCCCTCCTCCTTCTTCTCTCTCCCCCATCCCTCTCTCTCTCTCCCCCATCCCTTCTCTCTCTCCCCATCCCTCTCTCCTCTCCCCCATCCCTCTTTCTCTCCCCCATCCCTCTAGCTCATTATCCACATATGAAGTTAACCAATCTGTGTGTGAGACAGCAGCTAGGCACTCAGGACTACTTCTCTCTCTCTCTCTCTCTCTCTCTCTCTCTCTCCTCTCTCTCTTCTCTCTCTCTCTCTCTCCTCTCTCTCTCTCTCTCTCTCTCTCTCTCTCTCTCTCTCTCTCTCTCTCTCTCTCTCTCTCTCTCTCACCTCTAGCTCTCTCTCTCTCTCTCTCTCGTCTCCCCTTCTCTTCTGCCTCCACACTCTCTCTCTCTCTCTCTCTCTCTCTCTCTTTCCCCTCTCTCTCTCTCTCGCTCTCTATCTCTCTCCTCTCTCTCTCTCTCTCTCTCTCGCTCAGTAGTGTGTGTACCAATGGACGTTGGCTTTTCATTTGCATCTCTCAAACCCAGCAGATTTAATGAAGTGCGTGTGAGTACGGCGTCCATATTAGGACAGCCTCAGTCACAAGGAGTTGATGACTGATATCACCCAACGACATCAGTTATTTTGAAATTATATAAAATATTTTCCTTAAAAAGACACACTCCTTTACATTGAGGACCCATGAGGTCCCCTTTGAACATGGGGATACCTAGTCTCTCTCTCCCTGAGTAGTGTGTGTACCAATGGACACCAGCTTTTCATTTGTATCTGAAATGTGTCTGCCACATTTAACCCAACCCGTCTGAATCAGAGAGGAGCAGGGGGCTGCCATAATCAACAGCTACATCTTCAGCACCCAAGGGTAGAACAACGTATTTTTACCTTGTCAGTTCAGGGATTCGATCCAGCAACCGAATGCTGACCCAACACTCTAACCACTAGGCTACCTGCCGGTTCAATTGGAACCCATTGAACCGAGCTGTGGAACATGTAGGATCTTAATTTGATCACCATGTTGTTGCAGGACTTGATTTGCCATAAATAAAATGTATCAACCCCTACAAAATTGTCCATTAATTATAATCCACTCAATAATTCACATTTCCTGTTGCTGCAGGATTATTTTCCTGCTGTGAGAAACTGGTCAAATTAAGATCCTAAATCTGTTAGAAGTGTGTAACATGGGCGCATCAGCAGACGTTGACATATTGTTCGATCTAAATCACCTAATGTGAACCATTCCATAGGTTTATCCGCCGTTGCAGCCAGTCAGGATGATGTATGTTTGGTTATATATCTACAAGGCAATAAGTATAATATGATCATTAAAGATAAGTATTGGCAAGGATTAATTTGATCTCTGATAGAATGATGCCAGTTGCAAAATCTCTATTATAGCATTGACTATCTCTTCATCATTCTCATCCGTTGTTATTGTCTCAGACATAGCACACAACGTAATTATCAACGCAGAGCAACAGAGTATTGATTTTGGCTGTTTCCCCACAAGAACACCTTGCAACACCTTGGTAACACCCTTGATAAGCAGAGAGAGGAAGGGAGCAAACTTTGTGGTTGAGAACAAATACAAAGTTCTGTTCATTTCCTGCGGCTGCACCCTGGTTGAAAAGGGCTCCAGTCAAACTCTATCTAGTCTCACCACCTTAATGAAGTCACAGGGCGTTCGTCAAAGAGGGGACAGGAGTAGAGGAGGGGGAGGAGGAGAGGAGGAGAGGGCAGACGTGTGACCGCCAAAGGGAAAAGCAGAAACAGAAAGTATGGATAGAGTCCCCTATCTCCAAACAACTTCTATAACAAGCTCTAAACACCGTATGTAGGTCGATTTGGGAGTGGTTCTATTGCTAACAACATTGTATCACATATCACAAGTTTTTCAAAAACGTATGGAGAAATTGGTCATGGTTCATTTTAATGAACACACACACACACACACACATCATTGCACACCTCTATCATTGCAGGTCTACGATCCAAGTGAAAATGTATATATATTTTTTAGCTTGATTGAGTAATTGATCCATATGGGGAAGCTTTGAATCAGAATTAACACATTTATTCACGTTCAAATTCATCCACTAACTGCATTCCACACTGTTGCTGGCAGGATGCAGCATGTGTCTCTCCTGAGATCCTGCACACTCAGCTATGACACCACCCTTGTTGAACTAATGTAACATTTACAGAAGGATTGGGAGGGCTTCCGCTAAATGCCATGAATCATCTAAATAATGGCAGCGGTTATCCGAGGAGTGAAAGGATCACAAGGCATAGCTTACAATGTGAATGCATAATAACATCAGTTCTCACCGAAAGTAATAAGTCATTCATTGGTAAGCTTTATATTTTGTTGATGTGCCCATATTTGTACTGTATCAGTGAACCCATTTGAACCCTTAATTACCATCAGAACTATTTAACACTGTTAAGCTTCTTGTTTAACCTTTGAATGCATCAGCTCTCACAGAAAATAGTAACTCGGAAATTGTAATACTTTAGATTCTATGGTATATGTCCCCCTAGCTGTACTGTATGAACTGTCACTGAACATAAAACACTCATTCGTTCTCATCAGGACCCGCTAAGCACTGGTATGCTTCCTGTTACCAAGGAGCTAAGCTTTCTAGACTACATTACATATCCACGTGACAAACTGGCTAACAAATTACATTTTCACAACACAGCTGCAATGCAGTTTCAACGTTTTATGAAGGTTTTGAAGCACTGTGTAAAAAGCCTGCTGGATAGTTAAAGGGATAGTTCACCCAAGTTACAAAATTACAAATTGGTTTCCTTACCCTGTAAGCAGTCTATAGACAAGGTATGACAGCAATTCATGCTTTGGTTCAGTTTCCCTGGCACTGTTTCCACATGCTAGCGTTGTAGCATTTTTTGGGCATCATGTCCAAATCATCCTAAAGTATCTCAAATTGATTGTGAAGCACAACAAAGTCACTTATAGATGATTTGAAGATGATGCACGAAAAATGCTAATAAAAAAAAAAAATGCTAAGCATGGATTACTGTCATACCTTGTCTATAGACTGCTTACAGGGTAAGGAAACCAATATGCCATTTTGTAATTTGGGTGAACTATCCCTTTAAGAGCTATGTGGGGACATACATCTTAGGTTAATGGATGCATGATGCATGTACAACATTGTCATCGGTATATGTGGAGTTTATACTTATTCACAGCTGTCATTTATATAAATGGTGAACAGAGCAGGCCTTTGAATAGTACCTTGTGGTACTCCTTTCTAAATGAATTACACTTTGTTATCCAGAACCTGCACAAAAGCATTAGCTAGCCCTCCATTGTGTGTCTACACACCAACATCAGGGAAAGGATTACATACAGTATGTACTATTGTAGAACACTCAGCTTTAACATCATTAGGCCTATTGCTATAGATCAAACTCTATACTAAACGTACACTATTTAGTTGTTGTACCAGTCCTGTAATTTACCCTCCCTAAATTAAAAGTAATTTACCGTCCCTAAATTAAAAGTAATTTCTCGTGATTATAATTTTTTTCAATGAGCCATATAACATGTTGAAAGAAAGAATGGGTCTTTTGACACCCGGCCTAAGATTACCCGCGTCACAAGGAGGATGCTCACTGACAGTAAGTAACAGTGACTGTGGTAGACTGCAGCTGAGCGACTAAAGCTGGCATGCTGAAATTTGCATCCCCCCACGTCTGACAGAGAGGGAGAATGTCACACAGAGTCAGGATGAAACTGAGAAGCTGATTGTGGGTGAGAGACGTGTTTATGTAGGGCTCCTGCTTGGTGAGTAAAGCTTGGCTGTGTTAGAATACAGTCGAAGAAGGCTTCCGCTGTGGGCAAAGCTGGTTGAGATGACGTCGTAGTGAAGGTGTCGCAATGTAATGACGCATTACATCGTGTTAGTATTCACAAAGTGTGTTTTTGTTTACAATGTGTTTCTCTAAAATATCACATTTATAATGAATTTATTTATAACATATTCTAACAGATAATGTTTGTTTAATAGAGGGCATGATTCTGCAACTTAGGAAATTAAAGGCAGAATCAAAGACAAGTGTAATTAATTTGACCTTGAAGTCAAAAACCAATGGAGTGACTCAAAAATAATGTTAAAAAAATAAAATAAAAAACACGATGTAAAGAGCTACCAACCCCTTCAAAGAACCCTTCTGTGTAATCGGAAAGTTAAGGCCTGCGATAACTTTATCAACACCCTGAGTCCACGGCCAAGGCCTCAGTGCCCAAGCCTTTAATCTCTGTGTATACGGTGTATTGATCGCCAGAGCTTTTTTAAAGTGTGTGTTCAGTCACACATTGATCTGATTAATGACCACAGACCTGCCTCTGATGAGAACTGGAGACTTGGGTTACGTTCCAAAGGGGCCCATAGGGTTCTGGTCAAACGTAGTACATAGGGAACAGGGTGACGTTTGGGATGCATCCCAAGGCCTCAAACATGGAAGATCAAACCGAGGTCGGCAAACGTAGAGCCAATGGGTTAACTAAGGTGATAGAAGTAGCAGGCCGATCATTTGCATTAAGCTATTCATGTATTCAAAAGTATCCAAGAAGCGATTCATGTTCCACAATGGGTCCTGTTCAAATAATATCCGTGGTCAAACAAAGCAGGCCCTGCTGCAAAAGCTTGTGGTAGGAAATGGATTGTTTGACCAAGTGCACTTTATAGGAAGAGTGAGGAAGTGGGGGAGGGAGGGAAAAAGACAGAACAGATAGAGGGACAGAGAATAGTGAGAAATAGAGATGCTTAACAACTTGAAATTATCTGCCATAGTGGACCTCTAAAGTAGATAGTGAGTCTTTATCTGAAATGTCCTGACACTACCCCGACATAAACCCTGTTACAATGATAACAACCATGTGACAACCAACTCTAAAGTGGCATGACAACATGTTTTCGAATCAGCTTGTGTGAGAACCCTGCAGCAACAACACTAAACAACAACAACAACAAAAATACAGATTTTTTTTGTGTGCAACTATTCCCTTTCTCAAAGAGATGTTTTTCAGCTTATCTCTAAAAGGTAGGATATGTGTCATTCAGAGGGTTACTGAAATAGAAACAGCGTCACCGGCAGTAGATAAGGCTGGTAAATAAGCCACAGACCTCTTACAACTGAAAGTAAAAGAAACCTAGCAGATAGGCCTGGGAAAATGCAAACATTCACGCAAAGTCATTAGGAGAGAGCCCAGCTAGCACATTTGGTTCCTTGGATGTTGTGGGAACATATGTTTTTGGATTACCATTGGTTGTGGAGTGAAGCCATACGAAACGTATGGCTACATTTTAAATACATTCCAACAGTATTTAAAAAGTATATATAAAAATATGTAAAATGCATCAAAACCTATTATTTTATGTATTTCAAAATACTATCTTTTAGAATACATGTTCACATGTGTTTATCAATATATTTTAAAATGTATTGTATAAATATATTCCAACATGCATAAACATGTATTTGTTAATAAATAAATACAATTATTAAAATGTATGGCAAATACACAACATTGGACAAATCATATCATAATGAAATGGTGACTGGCTTAACAATGAAACTTTAGTAGGCTGTTTGGCATCACATGCACTTATGTCAGTGTCATTAAGACTGCAGAACTGGCAGTGTAGGAACTCAACCTCTAATCACAGAACACAACATAACACATGACAATCCAAAGAGCACTAAAACAAAGCCCACAACATGCCACGCCCACGAGTCTTCTAATAGGCTGCCACCGCTACAAAATATATTTTGTCAAAATGCATTTTTATTGAACTTGACACATACCAAAAGCATACCAAAGCACTAACATGCATTTAAATGCATTTAAATGATTACAAACATACAATTTATTGCAGCCAACGATCCGACGGGCAGAAGTTAACGTGTACTGGGTTGTTCCACAAAATGTGTGTATTTTGCGTCCCTTTGATATGTCCCTTTGATATGTTAAGTAGACATTCTGCACCAATATTGGATTTAAAAAGCCTGTTATATGAAATGAAGTGCCCTTTAATATAGACCACATGGAGAATTAATTCAGCATTTTGACATGTCCCGCTGGGCAACCTCTGTGACTCCTAGGAATATTTGAACCCACTAACTCCCCCAAAGTACTTTTCACCATCATTGTAAAGCCTTAGTTATTTCATTGCTTTGACAGTTATTTCTGAAGGTAATTTTTTAAAATGTGATTAGTGATTCATTTACTTCTGTCCCTCATTTTAAGGTCAACCCTGTTACGTGAACTGAACACTCGTTTTAATATATTGAAACTATTCCTTTTAAAATATTTATTTCAAAAGAAACATTGATTATCTAATAGTCAAGTCATAGTGTAAAAGCAGGTGAGATGATTCTACTCTTTTTGGCCATTTCCTGGTGTTTTGCAGTGTAAAACTGAGCGGTCGAGCATAACTCGTCAACCCTGTTCCCCATAAACAGACAGACTAGAAACAATCAAATAAAATACATGCATTCAATTGCCGCTTCCTGTTGCGCACAACAAGCTTTCACAAGAGGATTCATGGCCGACTTAACTAGTAATTACCAGATGGAGACTGATGGCGCTGACAGATATGCCAGCTCTACTTCTAGCTCCCAAGCAACTTTGCAGTATTTCGTTTTTTTGTTTGTTATTTCTTACATTTTTAGGCCAATTTTTTTTGTGTTAATAGTTACAGCCGGAAATACCTTTTGGATATCAGAGCGACAATAACTCACCAGCATTACGACCAGGAATACAACTTCTTGAAATTCTTTTGGTGTTATTACTTACAGCCGAAAATAACTTTTGGATGTCAGAGCGGCGGTAACCCACCAGCATTACGACCAGGAATACAACTTCTTGAAATTCTTTTGGTGTTATTACTTACAGCCGAAAATAACTTTTGGATGTCAGAGCGGCGGTAACCCACCAGCATTACGACCAGGAATACAACATTCCCGAATTGGATCATGGAATGTAACATACTAGGGATATAATGTCCCCGTCCATACAGCCAGCTGGGTTCTCAGTACATTGCGCAGACAGGAATAAAGAGCTCTCCGGGAAGATGAAAGGCGGGGGTGTATGTTTCATGATTAACTACTCATGGTGTGATTGTGATAACATACAGAAACTCAAGTCCTTTGGTTCACCCCACCTAGAATACCTCACAATCAAATACTGTAAATACTGTATTACCTCCCAAGAGAATTCTCTTCGGTTGTAGTCACAGCCGTGTATATTCACCATCAAGCCGATACCACGACGGCCCTCTACACTCTACACTGGACTTTATGCAAACTAGAAATCACGTATCCTGAGGCGGCATTTATTGTAGCTGGGGATTTTAACAAAGCAAATTTGAGGAAAACGCTACCGAAGTTCTACCAACACATTGACTGTAGTACTCTTGGAGTCACATTTCAACGGCTCAGACATGAGACGTATGTGGCAGGGTCTACCGACAATCACGTACTACAAAGGGAAAACCAGCCACGTCGCGAACACTTGACGTCTTCCTTCCGGACAAGCTAAACACCTTCTTCGCCCGCTTTGAGGATAACACAGTGCCACCGACGCGGCCCGCTACCAACGACTGTGGGCTCTCCTTCTCTGTGGCCGACGTTAGTAAGACATTTAGGCGTGTTAACCCTCGCAAGACTGCCGGACCAGACGGCATCCCAAGCCGCATCATCAGAGCATGCATAGACCAGCTGGCTGGAGTGTTTACGGACATATTCAATCTCTCCATATCCCAGTCTGCTGTCCCCACTTGCTTCAAGATGTCCACCATTGTTCCTGTACCCAATAAAGCAAAAGTAACTGAACTAAATGACTATTGCCCCGTAGCACTCACTTCTGTCATCATGAAGTGCTTTGAGAGGCTAGTTAAGGATCATGTCACCTCTGCCCTACCTGACACCCTAGACCCACTAAACACCTCCCTCTGCAACTGGATCCTGGACTTCCTGACGGGCTGCCCCCAGGTGGTGAGGGTAGGTAGCAACACATCTGCCACGCTGATCCTCAACACTGGAGCCCCCCAGGGGTGCGTGCTCAGTCCCCTCCTGTACTCCCTGTTCACCCACGACTGCATGGCCAGGCACGACTCCAACACCAACATTAAGTTTGCAGACGACACAACAGTGGTGGGCATGATCACCGACAACGACGAGACAGCCTATAGGGAGGAGGACAGAGACCTGGCCGGGTGGTGCCAGAATAACAACCTATCCCTCAACGTAACCAAGACTAAGGAGATGATTGTGGACTACAGGAAAAGGAGGACTGAGCACGCCCCCATTCTCATTGATGGGGCTGTAGTGGAGCAGGTTGAGGGCTTCAAGTTCCTTGGAGTCCACATCACCAACAAACTAGAATGGTCCAAACACACCAAGACAGTCTTGAAGAGGGCACGACAAAGCCTATTCCCCCTCAAGAAACTAAAAAGAGGCCTCCCGGGTGGCGCAGTGGTCTAGGGCACTGCATCGCAGCGCTAGCTGTGCCACCAGAGACTCTGGGTTCGCGCCCAGGCTCTGTCGCAGCCGGCCGCGACCGGGAGGTCCGTGGGGCGACGCACAATTGGCCTAGCGTCGTCCGGGTTAGGGAGGGTTTGGCCGGTAGGGATATCCTTGTCTCATCGCGCACCAGCGACTCCTGTGGCGGGCTGGGTGCAGTGCGCGCTAACCAAGGTAGCCAGGTGCACGGTGTTTCCTCCGACACATTGGTGCGTCTGACTTCTGGGTTGGAGGCGCGCTGTGTTAAGAAGCAGTGTGGCTTGGTTGGGTTGTGTTTCGGAGGACGCATGGCTTTCGACCTTCGTCTATCCCGAGCACGTACGGGAGTTGTAGCGATGAGACAAGAAAGTAATTACTAACAATTGGATACCACGAAATTGGGGAGAAAAGGGGGTAAAATAAAAAATAATAAAGAAACTAAAAAGATTTGGCATGGGTCCTGAGATCGTCAAAGGGTTCTACAGCTACAACATCACTGCCTGGTACGGCAATCGCTCGTCCTCCGCCTGCAAGGCACTATAGAGGGTAGTGCGTACGGCCCAGTAATCAGGTAGTCAAATGGCTACCTGGACTATTTGCATTGTGTGCCCTCCCCCCCCCCCAACCCCTCTTTTACGCTGCTGCTACTCTCTGTTAATCATACATGCATAGTCACTTTAACTATACATTCATGTACATATGTACATACTACCTCAATTGGCCCGACCAACCAGTGCACCTGCACATTGGCTAACCGGGCTATCTGCATTGTGTCCCGCCACCCGCCAACCCCTCTTTACGCTACTGCTACTCTCTGTTCATCATATATGCATAGTCACTTTAACCATATCTACATGTACATACTACCTCAATCAGCCTGACTAACCAGTATGTGTTCTCGCTACTTTTATAGCCTCGCTACTGTATATATATTTTTCACTGTCTTTTTACTGTTGCTTTTATTTCTTTACTTACCTATTGTTCACCTAATACCTTTTTTGCACTGTTGGTTAGAGCCTGTAAGTAAGCATTTCACTGTAAGGTCTACACCTGTTGTATTCGGTGCACGTGACAAATAAACTTTGATTTGATTTGATTCCTATTGTATTGATAAGATTATCTACAGATATGAGAATAAGTATGTAGGAAGTCTTTGTGTACAATGATCTGCACCTACACAGAATCAGAATGTGGACAAGATCAGGACAAAGGACGCAAGTTAGAACCAGGTATAAACAGGGCTTGAGATAGATTGTTAGTGAAGGAAGCAGAGGGTACAAGGTATTGTGTAAAAATATTATACTAGCACACACAGACAGATTGAAACACACACACGCACGCACGCACGCACGCACGCACGCACACACACACACACACACACACACACACACACACACACACACACAAATATATAGTAGTAGCCTCATTCCAGGGAATGGAAAGCACCACAGAGCACTCTCACCGAAACTGATGCAAGCCCTGGTAAACCTGAGAGGCCTAACCACAACAACACTAGTCATCTTGTTCTAAGGTAAATTGTATATATGTTATTAATCTTTGTTGTAAAGAATGTATTGATACATTATGAGGAGATAAATTACATGATACAATACAGCATTAAATCTAAACATGCATTATATTGCACTTCTCAATCATGGAACTTAAAAAAATATTTATAGATAAACATGAATACATAATAGTGCATAAAATGCCTTTGGCTAAAATGACCTTGAAACCTCATTGGTATTCCAAGCAGGTGAGCGCAATATAAACAGTTATTGGGTTTGACTATAGAGACTAGACCACACCAAAGTGACTGTGAAATTAAGAGTACACAAATTGCATTTGTAGATGAGAGACAGAGAGAGGGAGGATACTGAGAGATTGCATATTCTCATTTGCAAAATTAAAGGGTATGAGGTTACTTTTTACAATTACTTATTTTCATTATAGTACTACTTACATACTTCTGTCAAATATCAAATCTCTCCAACAAGCACCTTTCCTCTTGGCAATCATCTTCGAAAAAGGTTGAATGATGCATTCGAGTGGGCCTCAGAATCTTCCCAGTTGGTGAAGACATAAACAAGACATTAATGATTTCAAGTGCTTTTGAAGTCTGAAATACTCTTCAATGAGATTTTAGATAGACCACATTTTGATCGAAAAGGTGAAACGTCTGTGATGAAACTCGTAAACCTGGGTATCTTTATTCACGCCCAAGTTTCCCACTTGTAAATCCGACTTGGAAAGTCATTCAAGTGGTTATTTACGAATCATTAACTGGTATTTCCAAATTTACGACAGCATTCCAATGCACGATTACACCCATACCTTTGCTCATCCTTTCATAAAACACCAACATTTTTGCTTGACACTTTCATTGTATGCCGTGATGTTTCTTATGATATTTGATCATTTCCCCCAGGGATGAGTACACTCTTAGAAAAGCCTTTCAAAAGGGTTCTTTAGCTGTCCCCACCCTTTTTGGTTCCAGGTAGAACCATTTTGGGTTCCATGTAGAACCCTTTGTGGAAAGGGTTCTACATGTAAACCAAAAGGGTTCTACCTGGAACCAAAACGGTCCAACCTGTAACCAAAAAGTGTTCTTCAAAGGGTTCTTCATTGGGTACCGCCGAAGAACACTTTTACGTTCTAGATAGCACCTTTTTTTCTAAGACTGTACACTCATCCTTGTGGCGTGGCTACTGTATATATTCTAACAGTGATATAGTAGTACATGACCTGATCCCATCTTTTCAGGACATCTAGAAGCTTTCCCAGGACCTCTGCAGTGCTAGAGCAAAACTTTCACGAGATGTACCTCATATATTTTACATGATGGAAGAAAACGTCTGAAAATACCAGGTCAGTGCGAGTTCAGGTTCTGTATGAAATGGCCCCATTAATTAATAAAAAGGTCTGAGTTTTGGGACTAATGTTGAACTTAATGTTGAACTTGTCAATGTCTCAGTCCATTATTTTAGAACTATCCCTTGTCAATGTCTCAAATAACCAGTGAAAAGCCGAAACATGAAAATAATAATTGACATAACATTTCAGCTGTTCTTTTTCTCTTGCTTTATGTGAACTGTAACTTTAGCTTTTCATATACTTTATTCTGCACTTACTTTTCTCAGAACATACATATCCTGGTTCAACTAGTCCTCAGACACACCATGAGTAGAGTGAATCAGGTGAATTAGTGCTGGGCTGGAACACAAACCTGCACACCTTTCAGAGACCGTGGTTGCCTTCCCCTGCCTTCAAACATGCCCAGGCATGTCTCTCTGGTAGTTTAGAAACTACTGTGACCAAGTGAAATCCTGATAATGGAGGTTTATCTATCTGCATGAGCGGCACATGGGTTTTATAGACGCTAATCAGACTCAACGGTAGACAATGGCACCTTCAGCCCCTACAGGCTATTTACAACTCAGGAGGGAGATTCTACATAACGAGATCCACTTAAGAAGGACTTTGCGATTCAAAAAGATTGCAGCATTTGTTCACGTTAGTTACATTTACATTTTACATTTACATTTTTAGTCATTTAGCAGACGCTCTTATCCAGAGCGACTTACAGTAGAGTGCATACATTTTATTACATTTTTACATACTGAGACAAGGATATC
>NC_036842.1:36002623-36034182 GCF_002910315.2 Salvelinus sp. IW2-2015 | reverse complement strand
AGGCAGACGCTCTTTATCCAGAGCGACTTTACAGTAGAGTGCATACATTTTTATTACATTTTTACATGATGACAAGGATAGCACACAATGCAAATAGTCCGGGTAGCCATTTGATTACCTGTTCAGGAGTCTTATGGCTTGGGGGTAAAAACTGTTGAGAAGCCTTTTTGTCCTAGACTTGGCACTCCAGTATCGCTTGCCATGCAGTAGTAGAGAGAACAGTCTATGACTGGGGTGGCTGGGGTCTTTGACAATTTTTAGGGCCTTCCTCTGACACCGCCTGGTGTAGAGGTCCTGGATGGCAGACAGCTTAGCCCCAGTGATTACTGGGCCGTACGAACTACCCTCTATAGTGCCTTGCAGGTGGAGGACGAGCGATTGCCGTACCAGGCAGTGATGCAACCAGTCATGATGGTCTCGATGTTGCAGCTGTAGAACCTTTTGAGGATCTCAGGACCCATGAGAACCCATGAGGATCCTGAGGATCTCAGGACCCACCTGTGTGTATAAGGTAGTTGTTGTGAAATTGTGAGGTTAGATTACTCGTTAGATATTACTGCATGGTCGGAACTAGAAGCACAAGCATTTCGCTACACTCACATTAACATCTGCTAACCATGTGTATGTGACAAATACATTTTGATTTGATTTGATTTTGAAGAGTTTATCCACTGTATCCACTAGATCTAGGTCAATATTTTACAATTCTTGATCTGGGCTCGATTTAGTTCGCCTTGAGTAATGGAAACAAACCAGTGGATCAAACTCCAAGCTAAATCCAGTGCACCCCTAAAGACGAGTAAGATGTGCTGTCTCTGAGGCTGACCCTACGCTACTACTGCAGTATACAAGCCCACATACTATCACCACATTCAAGTCAGACATAATGTGGATCATTTTGTCAATACGTACGTACTATAACCACAGGCCATCTTATTTATACATCCCTCCAAACATAGGATACATCTGAAATGGCCCCCCTATGGGCCCTGGTCAAACATACTGCACAATGTAGTGCATAGGGCTGCTATTCCAGACGTAGCCATCATCTTGCCTTGAGAAAGCCGTGGTAATTGGTCCTCAAGGTTCAGTTTACCAGGGGTACGTCGGAATGCATTCTACCAGCAGAATTCATGTGGGCTAGCCTTGTTTCTTTGCCAATCACTTGGACTTCCAGGAATTGTTTCACTTGGCTGTGCTTACAGGGGGTGTCCGCACTGCTTTAAAACAATCCTGATTCACTCTGGTTGATTATGGTATGGCACACTGTTAAACCTGGCCAACTAAAGCCGTCATGAAATGATGGGATAAATCCTTGATGTTTTCCTAACTTGGTCGACAGTGCAACCTGAGAGAAAACATTTAGACTCGACCCACAATACTCTACTCTACTCCCCACCACTCCACTCTACTCCACTCCACACCACTCTACTCCACTTCCCACCACTCCACACCACTCACCCTTCTCCACCCTTCCTCTCCCCTTCCCTCGTCCCTCCCCTCCCCTCCACACCACTCATCCTCCTGCTCCACTCGCCTCCCCTCCACCCCACTCCTCTGCCTCCACTCCCCACTCCCTCCACTCTAGTCCCTCCCTCCACTCCACTCCTCCACTCCCTCCTTCACTGCCTCTCCACTCCTCTCCCCACCACTCCCCTCTCCTCTTCTCCACATCCCTGCCCTCCACTCACTAACTACATTCCCCTCCTATCCACACCTCTCCTCTCCTCCACACCTTCACTCTTCCCTCCCCACCACTCCTCCCTCCTCTCCTCTCCACACACCACTCCCTCCCCTCCTCTCCACTCCACTCCCTCCGCTCCCCACTCCCTCCACTCCACTCCCCTCCACTCCATTCCCCTCCCACCACTCCCCTCCCCTCCCCACCACTCCCTCCACTCCACTCCCCTCCCCTCCCTCACCTCCCTCCCCACCACTCCTTTCCCCTCCCCTCACTCCCTCCAATCACTCCCCTCTCACTCCACTCCACTCTCCTCCACTGACTGTTGGTTGAGTGTTTCTGGGCCTGAATCAGATATCCCAGTTGACGGCCCACTGAAAAATACCAATGGCCATGTACTGATTATTCCTCCACCACTCCTAATTTAGCCAGCGGCAAAAAAAGCTTGTGTGAGAGGCTGCCAAAAAGACGATGCGCTTTGAGCCGCCGTTGGAGAAGGGACTCTGGTTGACAGCAAGGCCAGGGTTTTGTCGCCTCTCAAGGCCAGTGTTTTGTTGTCTCTTGACGGTTTGAATAAAGCGTGAGGTCACTGCAGTGCCATTCACCCTGTTTTGTTGTTCAGTTATATTTAAGTTATTTTGCGTCAATGATTTGGGGTTGTTGTTTTCTTGTGAGTGTCAGCGCCTGTGCCTGCTTCTAAGCTTGCTACTATGCTTCAGGATCACTGGTCCTGTGTTGAAATGAGTACAGTGAGATTAGACCAATTATAATAGTTTATACCATGGCATTGTTGAATACTAATTTCTGATTGGCTGAAGGGCAGTCTAGAGGGTGCATTATCTCCCTATAATACATTGTATATTTGCACAGTAGAATTCAATGGCTATAGTTCATTCTTGCATGTTCTATGTTTGAGCTGCTTTTGAAAACAAAAGTCTGTTTCAAAACAATCTTGTTTTTGCTGAATTAGATTTTCATAAAAGCAAACTAGGACTGATGGTTTGGTTAACTAAACTAGCAAGTCTGTTTGTTTGGTTACCGAGGCAACTACTGTCTATCTAGTAAACTTGCTAACTACTTCAGTGGATGTTGAACACGTTTCTAGTGGTAAATGTGTTAAATTATAGCCATGGTATAAAGATAATCAACGAGGGGCTTTATGCGTTCTCTGGGAAATACTGCAACTCAGTGAAAAGTCAGTTCCAGCCTGGAACACACCTTCCATGTCGTTCATTCTTTTCCAGAGAACGCACACTAGCCACTCGTTGATTATCCCTTACATAGTCACAGCATCTTGTTTAGTGATAGTGTATCTTATCTCAGACAACCAATATGAAACAGAGAAAAGGGAAGAGAAATTAATTAGGTAATCTCATCATTTGAAAACAACAAATAAGTAACTAATACTTGACATATTTCCACTGGGAATTATATGTCTGGGTCAAAATGTGATCATTAGACTTGGAAAAAAAAGATGAATGTACCTACAAAGTACAGAACTGTAACATGGTAAAGGAATACTTGTCTTGCTACAATAAATGTCAGTTTGTGAAAGTCTATTGACATTCTCTAAGAAGTTAGTTGGCTATGATATTTTGGGTGTTTGGTCAAATCATCAGGATTACTGTAGGTTGGTAAACTATAGGGTTAGCCACAGTATTTGCATGAGGGGCTGTGGAGTGGACTTGAGTTGAGAGATGAATATTAGACTTGCTTGGGGAGTCAGGCCCAGCACCAGCCGCCATAGCCTGCTGAAGGACCTCAAACTTGTTTTGGAAAATGGGTGAGTCCATCAGTTTGCTGCCTCATTGGGTCTTATGAAGTAGTCTGTCCTGAAAATTGAAGATGAGGAATACTCCCTTGATATTTCAAAACATAACTCTGAGAATTAAAGACATCAGGACTTTGAGACATGAGCTGAGGATATTTAAGTAAGGATGCTGTGTGTTTATCTAAAAGAGTTCAAATTGTACTTGAAACCACCAACATCCAGTAACCAGTTGATCTCCCACTTTACGTTGGCCTGCAAGGGATTTGAACAAGCAACCTTCAAGCTACAGATTATTCCAGCCTCTCTAACTTCTATGCTGCTTATAACCCATATGAGATTATACTAAAACATTATTAGGGCATCATCAATGCTAATGCGTCATAGCATGTTCCAGATAGACTTCCTGACGGGAATTTCTTCAACCTCAGGAGGCTGAAGAAATTTGGCTTGTCACCAAAAACACTCACTAACTTTTACAGATGCACAATCGAGAGCATCCTGTCGGGCTGTATCACCGCCTGGTACGGCAACTGCTCCGCCCACAACCGTAAGGCTCTCCAGAGGGTAGTGAGGTCTGCACAACGCATCACCGGGGGCAAACTACCTGCCCTCCAGGACACCTACACCACCCGATGTCACAGGAAGGCCAAAAAGATCATCAAGGACAACAACCAACCGAGCCACTGCCTGTTCACCCCGCTATCATCCAGAAGGCGAGGTCAGTACAGGTGCATCAAAGCTGGGACCGAGAGACTGAAAAACAGCTTCTATCTCAAGGCCATCAGACTGTTAAACAGCCATCACTAACATTGAGTAGCTGCTGCCAACATACTGGCTCAAATCTCTAGACACTTTAATAACTAAAAATTGGATGTAATAAATGTATCACTAGCCACTTTAAACAATGCCACTTTATATAATGTTTACATACCCTACATTACTCATCTCATATGTATATACTGTACTCTATACCATCTACTGCATCTTGCCTATGCCGGAAGGCCATTGCTCATCCATATATTTATATGTACATATTCTTATTTATTCCTTTACAATTGTGTGTATAAGGTAGTTGTTGTGAAATTGTCAGATTACTTGTTAGATATTACTGCACGGTCGGAACTAGAAGCACAAGCATTTCGCTACACTCGCATTAACATCTGCTAACCATGTGTATGTGACCAACACAATTTGATTTGAGGAAGGATCTATATTCCATGTTAGCGCTCCCCTAGCTTTAGTGCAAATGCTATAGCTGTGGTCGATAGCTGCTGATCAACAGTGCGGTCCCACACACACAGCCTCTCCCACAGTCTGGAGTAACCATCTAAATGACACATTGATTGATTAGATCAGCTGGAATTGTTTTTTCCTAGGGTATTCAATGCTCTGAAAAGCAACGGCAGTTCCACATACAGATGTAGGATCTTATTAAATTGGAGCCGGTTTGCCACAGCAGGAAAATAATCCTGCAGCAACAGGAAAATGAAGATCCTACATCTGTTGACAAATGCAAGGTTTTCTTGTAGATGGAGCTTATCTGTGCTCCATTATCTGTGTGTGTGTTTGTGTGTGTTGTGTGTCTGCATGTGTCCCTGTCCATCTGTGCGTGTTCGTGTCCATGCGGGTGTGTTTTAAGATCTCATCCAAACCCATAAGACAGAGTATTCAGGACTCCTGACTCAGCTTCCTTGCCCAGAGGAAGTGAAGGGGAAGGTCCCATTGTCTCTGCTTCCTCCTGCATGCAGGTGGCCCTGCACCCACTGCCACACCCCTCTCCTTGTATCGTCATTTCACCAATGAATGATTCATGATGCAGGTCTTTTCTGTGTGAATACATCGAGAGGGAGAGAATATATTTTTGAATTATATCTTAATATATCTTGATAAATCTCAAAATAAAGGTTTGGGATATTGTTTGAAACCTGATAATTTACCAACAGTTGGGGGATAACCTTGAGAATAAAGCTTATAAGATAAACTATTAGCCCATAGGCTGCAGGAGGGCTGAGCACAGCTTGCAGAGTCTACCAGGAAAGGTCAATTTTTTAAGTATCTTTGTCATCCGCCTCATAGATACTACTGCACTGCTGGAGCTAGGAACACAAGCATTTCGCTACACCTGCAATAACATCTGCTAATATGTGTATGTGACCAATACAATTTGATTTGAAGATTTTTTCCCTAGCTGCCCCTAAAAAGGCTTGCATCTCCCTGAAACCCCCATAAAGCCTTTCCTCACTCTTTTCGCCTATGTGACCCACAAATGCATTTCCTTCCCCAGGAGAGCTCAATCTAATCACTATGTTTTAATGGGTGGGTCCCACACTTCAAGGGAGAGCAGAAAATTGCAGAAAATTGTTTACCACAAACAAACAGTGCAGTCCCTTGATAAGGAGAGGCAGGATGAAGCAGGAAAGAGAGACTTCAATGGTAGCTCTGCTCTCTACACCACTCCAAAGTCCAAAGGAGGGTCTGATTGGGCTACAGGGCCTGTGGTTTCCCGGAGAAGCCTCCACAGATAACATCATGTTTGGGCTTCGGTAATGAGTCCATGGGATGGACAGATAGCAGGGGTCAAAGCCAAGATGGCTGACTGTAGGACCAAGAAGTCAACAATGTACAGTATGAAGAGAGGGAAAAGGCAGTTAGCCTGGGTGCCATTAATTTCCTGTTCTATCCCATCTTCTCTCTGTTGGGTTTAGCAAGGCAACAAGAGCCTTATTGACAGTAGAAACAGTGAGGATCTCAAGCTAACCCATGGTCCGAGATGTTCTGAGATATCATAAACATTTGACGAAAGAGTTAGCTCATGTTTGTGTTGACAGTGAGTGAAAAGCACGACATGTCAACAGAAATAAAGACAAGTTGGAGATATTTTCCAACTGGGGATAGAAAAGCCATAGAGATCTATGGAGGATGTCGATCCGATCATCGCAATGTCTTCCGATGCGTTAGCAGGGAGAGAATTGGTCAGGCACATACTGTAATAGACACTGAAGAGGATGTAAGCAGCAACCTTGTTAACTTCTCTAGGATAGGGGGCAGCATTTTCACGTTTGGATGAAAAGCATACCCAAATTCAACTGCCAGCTACTCATCCCCAGAAGATAAGATATGCATATTGTTAGTAGATTTGTATAGAAAACACTCTGAAGTTTCTAAAACTGTTTGAATCGTGTATGTGAGTATAACATAACTTATTTAGCAGGCGAAACCCCGAGGACAAACCATTCAGAATAATTTCTTTTTGAGGTTACTCTTTTCAATGGATTTTCATTGGGAATACAGATTTCTAATTGACCTTCTTGCAGTTCCTACCGCTTCCACTGGATGCCAACAGTCTTCAGAAATTAGTTGAGGGCTTTTCCTCTGTGTAATGAAGAAGTACGGCCATTTTGAATCATGGTCACTTGAAGTGTCCTGTTAGATAGAGGTGCGTGACCAGAAAACATGCTACAGATTGTTTTATTCCTGTATTGAACACAGATCATCCCATCTTCAATTTGATTGATTATTTACGCTAAAAAATACCTAAAGTTGTATTACAAAAGTAGTTTGAAATGTTTTGGCAAAGTTTACAGGTAACTTTTGAGATATTTTGTAGTCATGTTTCATGAGTTGGAACCGGTGTTATTCTGGATCAAACGCGCCAAATAAATGGACATTTTGGATATATCGACGGAATTAATCGAATAAAAGGACCATTTGTGATGTTTATGGGACATATTGGAGTGCCAACAACAGAAGCTCGTCAAAGGTAAGGCATGAATTATATTTTTATTTCTGCATTTTGTGTCGCGCCTGCAGGGTTGAAATATGCTTATCTCTCTTTGTTTACAATGGTGCGAACTCAGATAATAGTATCGTATGCTTTCCCGAAAAGCCTATTTGAATTCTGACATGTTGGCTGGATTCACAACCAGTGTAGCTTTAATTTGGTATCTTTCATGTGTGATTTAATGAAAGTTAGATTTTTATAGTAATTTTTATAGTAATTAATTTGAATTTGTCGCTCTGCATTTTCTCTGGCTTTTTGCCAAGTGAGACAGTAATGTCCCGCCTAAACTCAGATTTTTGAATATAAATATGAACTTTACCGAACAAAACATACATGTATTGTGTAACATGAAGTCCTATGAGTGTCATCTGATGAAGATCATCAAAGGTTAGTGATGAATTTTATCTCTATTTCTGCTTTTTGTTACTCCTCTCTTTGGCTGGAAAAATGGCTGTTTTTCTGTGGCTATGTACTGACCTAACATAATCGTTTGGTGTGCTTTCACCGTAAATCCTTTTTGAAATCAGACATGTTGGCTGGATTCACAACAAGTGTAGCTTTAATTTGGTGTCTTTCATGTGTGATTTCATGAAAGTTCGATTTTTATAGTAATATATTTGAATTTGGCGCTCTGCATTTTTACTGGCTTTTGGCCAAGTGGGACGTTAGCGTCACACATATCCTAGAGAAGTTAAGAGAATTATGTTCTCATTGTTGCCTTAGAACATTGTTGCCTCAGAACATTGTTGCATAAGGACATTGCTGCTCAGGACATTGCTGCTCAGGACATTGCTGCCTCAGGACATTGCTGCCTCAGGACATTGCTGCCTCAGGACATTGCTGCCTCAGGACATTGTTGCCTCAGGACATTGCTGCTCAGGACATTGTTGCCTCAGGACATTGTTGCCTCAGGACATTGTTGCCTCAGGACATTGTTGCCTCAGGACATTGTTGCCTCAGGACATTGTTGCCCTCCAGGGACAATTTAATTCTCGGATTTTGTGCCACAAGGATATTGTTGCCACAGGATATTGTTGCCTCAGGACATTGTTGCCTCAGGATATTGTTGTCTAGGATATTGTTGCTAGGATATTGTTGCCTCAGGACATTGTTGCCTCAGGACATTGTTGCCTCAGGACATTGTTGCCTCAGGACATTGTTGCCTCAGGACATTGCTGCTCAGGACATTGTTACATCAGGACAATGTTGCCTCAGGACATTGCTGCCTTAGGACATTGTGCATAAGGACATTGTTGCATAAGGACATTGTTGCATAAGGACATTGCTGCTCAGGACATTGCTGCCTCAGGACATTGCTGCCTCAGGAAATGTTTTTCTCAAGACATTGCTGCTAGGACATTGTGCATAAGGACATTGTTGCATAAGGACATTGTTGCATAAGGACATTGCTGCTCAGGACATTCTGCTCGCATCCTCAGGACATTGCTGCCTCAGGACATTGCTTGCCTCGGACATTGCTGCCTCAGGACATTGCTGCCTCAGGACATTGCTGCTGCTCAGGACATTGTGCTCAGGAACATTGTTGCCTCAGGACATTGTTGCTCAGGACATTGCTGCTCAGGACATTGGTGCTCAGGACATTGCTGCTCAGGACATTGTGCCTCAGGACATTTTGTAGGAGTTGTTGCCGTTCAGGACATTGTTGCCTCAGGACATTGTTGCCTCAGGACATTGTTGCCTCAGGACATTGCTGCCTCAGGACATTGTTGCCTCAGGACATTGTTGGGTTTGACTTACTGAAATACAATTTGACAGTTTTTTTAATGTGTTTCTATTGTAAAGTTTTAGTCTACAAACACACAGTTTACATCTACTGCATCACACCTCTTCGTGGACTTTCAGTGATTGTGAAAGTCAAATTATGTTGCCAGATTGTATTAATTCTGAACATCTACCATATGTTTCAGAGTATCAGAATGACTTATAAAACTGAGTTAGAAAATGGTTTCATAAGTTTTATGAAGGTTAATTACAAAATAAACCTGTTTATTCACACTGTTTTAATTATTTTACCAGGTATGTGACTGAAGGTAGGTTGCACAACTGAGTGTATAACAGAAGGATGGTTGTTTAAGCAAACGATAATGAGGTGAGCGTTGTCAGGCCAACAAAGAAAAAGTGCATAGTGAGAAAACAAGAAAACATTCATATGAGCACAAACAGAGAGAATGAAGAGAACAGAGAAAGAGAGTGGGAGAGGGAAAGAGAGAGATTAAAACCATGAACATTTGTGTGCCACTCCTCTCACATTCCAGAACAATACAGTAGTGTTAACATCTGAAAACAACACCTTCTGACCCTCAAGGTTTTTCTCACGTTATCTTCAAACGCTCGTCTCTTCATAGCTTTGAGGTCCGGGGTGAACAAAGCCAGCGGCTGATATCAGTCGTGTTTCTGTATCTGTTTGCTCAGGAGATGAGAGACCATGAGAATCTGCCCGCCACAACGGCAGGTGCCTCAGACACCTGAGGCGAAGGCCTTGACATTTCATACAGCAGTCCTCCTCTTGTCGTCTCTCAAGACACAGGCAACAAAAGGACATTCCAAGCACTTGCTTCGGATGTTCAGTATCAGTTCTCCTCTTGGGTTCAGAGCTGGGAATGTCTCAATTCCAGCAGCAGTGCTCCATATCTGACAGCATCATTCATTTTATATACCACAGATGGAAGATCACACTCACTCAATGCCTTTTAAAAAACCCTAGAGCCGATTGATGCACCCGTCCATCACAAGGTAACGTCATTTTGAACATTGAATAGCTCCCTGTGTGTTTATTCTAATGACTTACCCTTTCTTGTAGTGGCTGGAGTGCAATCCCCTCTTTCCCCATATAAAGTTTGTGCCTATTCCATAACATGGGGCTTGTGAAAGTTAACTTTTCCTGCATGAGAGCATCTGGACAAGAAAATTGTCAAGAAATCATCTGTAAACCCCGAACCGTGTGAGCTACAAACTAATATGTCACAGATATGGAAAGGGGAGACTCTCACAAACATGACAGTGTCGGTTGTTTGGCTCTACGACATCGACAAGCTTACAGCCGTCATCTGAACTCTCTGTCGCGAATGTACTCATATCGAGGTCTTCTCACAAAACCAACTGTTACAAACCGATATCGAAATGGGAAACTCTCACGAACACAAAGTTGTTGGTTGTTCTGCTCTACGATGCACACAAAACTCAGGGTTGTCATCTGAAGGTGACTCAGTACCGAGACGTAAAAAGTGCAAAAAGTGCATAAAGGGTCAAATGTTCCAAAAATAGCGTGACCAAGCATGATAAATATATACAGTGGGGCAAAAAAGTATTTAGTCAGCCACCAATTGTGCAAGTTCTCCCACTTAAAAATATGAGAGAGCCCTGTAATTTTCATCATATGTACACTTCAACTATGACAGACAAAATGAGAAAAGAAAGTCCAGAAAATCACATTGTAGGATTTTTTATGAAAATATTTGCAAATTATGGTGGAAAATAAGTATTTCACCTACAAACAAGTGTACCTATGATAAAAATTACAGACCTCTACATGCTTTGTAAGTAGGAAAACCTGCAAAATCGGCAGTGTATCAAATACTTGTTCTCCCCACTGTATATCTATATACAGTTGAAGTCGGAAGTTTACATACACTTAGGTTGGAGTCATTAAAACTAGTTTTTTAACTACTCCACAAATGTCTTGTTAACAAACTATAGTTTTGGCAAGTCGGTTAGGACATCTACTTTGTGCATGACACATGTCATTTTTCCAACAATTGTTTACAGACAGATTATTTCACTTATAATTCACTGTATCACGATTCCAGTGTGTCAGAAGTTTTTATACACTAAGTTGACTGTGCCTTTAAACAGCTTGGAAAATTCAACAAAATTATGTCATGGCTTTAGAAGCTTCTGATAGGCTAACTGACATAATTTGAGTCAATTGGAAGTGTACCTGTGGCTGTATTTCAAGGCCTACCTTCAAACTCAGTGCCTCTTTGCTTGACATCATGAGAAAATCAGAAGAAATCAGCCAAGACCTAAAAAAAAAAAATTGTAGACCTCCACGAGTCTGGTTCATCCTCGGGAGCAATTTCCAAACACCTGAAGATACCACGTTCATCTGTACAAACAATAGTACGCAAGTATAAACACCATGGGACCACGCAGCCATCATACCGCTCAGGAAGGAGACGCGTTTTGTCTCCTAGAGATGAACGTGTTTTGGTGCGAAAAGTGCAAATCAATCCCAGAACAACAGCAAAGGACCTTGTGAAGATGCTGGAGGAAACAGGTACAAAAATATCTACATCCACAGTAAAACGAGTCCTATATCGACATAACCTGAAAGGCCGCTCAGGAAGGAAGAAGCCAATGCTCCAAAACCGCCATAAAAAAGCCAGACTACAGATCGTACTTTTTGGAGAAATGTCCTCTGGTCTGATGAAACAGAAATAGAACTGTTTGGCCATAATGACCATCGTTATGTTTGGAGGAAAAAGGGGGATGCTTGCAAGCGGAAGAACACCATCCCAACCGTGAAGCACGGGGATGGCAGCATCATGTTGTGGGGGTTCTTTGCTGCAGGAGGCAATGGTGCACTTCACAAAATAGATGGCATCATGAGGGAAGACAATTATGTGGATATATTGAAGCAACATCTCAAGACATCAGTCAGGAAGTTAAAGCTTGGTCGCAAATGGGTCTTCCAAATGGACAATGTCCCCAAGCATACTTCCAAAGTTGTGGCAAAATGGCTTAAGGACAACAAAGTCAGGGTAAGCCCTGACCTCAACTGAAAAAGCGTGTGCGAGCAAGGAGGCCTACAACCCTGACTCAGTTACACCAGCTCTGTCAGGAGGAATGGGCCAAAATTCACCCAACTTATTGTGGGAAGCTTGTGGAAGGCTACCTGAAACATTTGACCCAAGTTAAACAATTTAAAGGCAATGCTCTCAAATACTAAATGAGTGTATGTAAACTTCTGACCCACTGGGAATGTGATGAAAGAAATAAAAACTGAAATAAATCATTCTCTCTACTATTATTCTGACATTTCACATTCTTAAAGTAAAGTGGTGATCCTAACTGACCTAAAACAGGGAATTTTTACTAGGATTAAATGTCAGGAATTGTGAAAACCTGAGTTTAAATGTATTTGGCTAAGGTGTATGTAAACATCCGACTTCAACTGTATATCTTATATCTTATATCTCTCTTCAAAACCTTCTTTCTTATGATTTATTTTTTGACTTTCTGTTTTGCCATTTATGAATGTGTTATTCTACACTTTTCTGTGGGCTATAGCAGTAAAGCCCAAATTCAATGTTTTATCAAATCATTAAAAAAAACAATGTTTTATACCTACAGGGATCCTAAAATTCATTGATACATTTTCTGATACATTTTCTGACCATCTTAAAACAATTCCCTACAGGGGGGAGCATATCTGTTCTGCTCCTTCAATATCTACATATAGTTACAGTACATGTATTGTAAATCTACTGTGATGTATGTCATCAGTGTTGTGTTGTGATGAGTCATGGATGTTAATTTATGCCTGAATTCAATCCCAAACCTCGTAATTTAAAGGTCATTTCAGATTGAGCCGACATCTGCAGCGTTTACCTTGAATGTGATCTCTGCAAACGCGGTAACATTTCCTTTAAAAGCTGCATTGTCTACAAGAGCGATCGGACTGAATCTGGTTAAAGATCAGCAGAAAAAAACATTGTTTGAAAACTCAGGATATCGATTCAACTCATAATTATAAACCCAGTGCACACATTGAACCGCCAATGTTTCCTCTTCTAAGGTGTAATAAACAAACCGCTGGTGAGAGAACATAAATATAGCTTGGGATAATTAAACACAGAGTAGACTAATAACCCATCACGAGAAATCATTCATCTGTAGTCCAACAGCTCCTGGAGGTGTTCCCAAAGGAACAGACGGATTGAGCATACTGGATCAGTATACTGGGAGGGAATAAAGAAAAACACAGATTCGTTTTATAAATTGATATCCTTTAACATAACAATGTAGTGAGAGAGCAAGACAGACAGACAGACGGACGGACGGACAGACGGGCGGACAGACAGGCGGACAGACAGGCGGACAGACAGGCGGACAGACAGAAATAATATATAATAATATATGCCATTTAGAAGAAGCTTTTATCCTAAGCAACTTACAGTCAGACAGACAGAATAGACGAACAGACAGAGACCAGACAGACAGACGAACAGAGAGAGACTAGACAGACAGAGACCAGACAGATAGACAAACAGAGTCCACTCTGGAGACCACCCAGTGTGCTGACACTCAACTCTGCTCCATTTCATGGTCGCATGATCCGATTACCCAGCAGTCTCTCTTGAGCGGCCATATTTCTCATCTGTCTCAGCTAAAACAACATATCGGTCCCGTTCAAAAATGACCACTAGCCCCTTACCCCCAGCCCAGGCAATATAAAACCAATTCTACCTGGCCTATCTAATTCTTTCTGATCCTTATCAAGTGCCTATCCATCCACTGCTGCCCCCTAGGGCACATAAGGAGAGGATAGGATATCAAAGGGTTTTGAGTTTATTACAGCACACTCCCTCACCCAGGCACATCAGACACATTGAGTTGAATGATATCGTACCCCCGATGAGTCTACCATGACCTACCAGCTACCTCTGGAACAGCTGCTGTGGCTCAACACATTGTCAAATCAGTTGGCTAGGAGTACATAGAAGACGCTGCCTTTTCATGACCTCTGTGGCAATCTGTAGGGAATTACAGCCAAAATCATTACTTCATATTCACTTCATGTAGTGGCTGAGATGCAACCAGGCAGATACTGCAGATAGTGTAGCTAAAGAGATCTGACAGAACAGTCACTGTAGTAAAGGAGGGGTACAGTCAGAACATGTACTTTACACTGACCAATCCAGCACTGACCAATCCAGCTATCTATAGTTTAAGAAGCTAAGCCCATTGGAGGGTCACATGGCAATGAATTTGCATGTCACTTGTCTATTAGGCCATCTATAGTGTGATAAATAACAGACAACAAAAGGTCCTCGTGGTCAGGTAGGTGGAACAGACAGCCTTGGACAAGTCCTCAGTTCAAAAGGAAACAGAAGAGGATCGAGTCCCAGCTAGCTCATCTGACATATGCAGGAATGCAGGAGGTCAGGGAGGCAGCCCACTCAGTATGGAATGACTGCGCTGTACGGTATCCATTTTAGGACACCCTCAGCCTCAAGTCTCACCCCTTCTTGAGTCAATTGGGTTGACGATTGACTCAAGGAGGGTTGAGGCTGAGAGTGACCTAAAATGTACACCGTAGCACAGACTGTGGTCTTCTCTGTGTTGGATGCAACATCCAGACTTCGAACAATAGCCTCATATTTTATATTATACAAATAAATGATGTTGATTATGTCAGTCAGCCAGTTATGAAAGACTGACATCAGATGAAATCAAGACCCATCTTTGCTCGTCCAAATGTTTTGAATGTGTTGAATATGATTAATATTATTATAGGGCATCAACGAAAGTGGCACTAAGTGTCCTTTTTGTACATAATGTGGATGTTATATGTTGCCATGGCGACCCATTTGGGCATCACGTAGCACAGCTGCACGTGTTATCGGTGTGAAGTGCCCTAGTCTCTGTTTCCACAGAAACGCAATCATGTTTTGCATGGTGGTGACGGTGATGGCGGCGGAGGGTGGGGAGAGGGGAGGGGATGTTCTCAAAGATACTGGATATTTCTGCTTCGTCAATTACTCACTAAAAATGGTTTTGAAGAAAAGTGCTTGCTCGTTCTGTGTCGCATCCATAGAAACATGTCAGAAGAACTGTGGCGATGGAGTCTGTGTTGGTATGACATTTAATGTGGAGATGACATCGTCAAAGGTCATCTGTCATCTTTTGTGTGAAAATAAATAAGGTCACGAGGTCATCATAAACACTTTTAGAATTAAGATGAAGTGGTCCTCAATATCGAACTAATCACCATTGCCTAATCACACACCCGTGCGCGTACACAAGCACCACTTTGAGATGGGGTATTATATGATTGAGCCGTTACGTATTGTATAACAGTATTTTTGCACCGTCTGCACCGTCACAATTGAACCGACCCACCGGGTACACACTGGTTGAATCAACGTTGTTTCCACGTCATTTCAATGAAATGACTTTGAAACAACATGGAATAGACGTTGAATTGACCTCTGTGCCCAGTGTGGGAGGTAGTAAATGAATGTGGTTCATCTTACCAATGGTTCTTACTGTATTGTAAGTTTACATCCCCCTGTGTCAGTAGCAATTATCAATACAATTATGATGTTTCTGTACATCTTTGGGTGAATGCACGGCATTGGTTTTGATAACCATATTGAAATCAGCAGATGCTCCTGAGTGACACAGCGGTCTGAGGCACTGCATCTCAGTGCTTGAGGTGTCACTACAGACGCCCTGGTTCAAATCCAGGCTGTATCACAACCGGCCGTGATTAGGAGTCCCATAGGGCGGCGCACAACTGGCCCAGGTTTGGCAGGTGTAGGCCGTCATTGTAAATAAGAATTTGTTCTTAACTGACTTGCCTATTTAAAAATGTAATGTATCTGTGATATAACAGCCAATGACCCACTCTCCTTCTACACTGATGTCTGACCACAGCTGCATCACAAATGGCACCCTATTCCCTTCATAGTGCACAACTTTTGACCAGGAGGGCCCATAGGGTAATGCACTATACACTGTAGGGAATAGGGTGCCATTTGGGACCGAGACCATGTTAATTGTGTTCTCCCATCGAATATGTCTCTGAACCGCAGACAACAGGACATTTCCCATGGCCTTAAATTACCTCTACCCACAGAACACTATTACCACTACGGTACAAAGGGTCTGCTAGCTTAATCACAAGAACATCTTTCAACTTTATAAGTAAACTGTCCTCAATGAACCAAAACATCCAGTAATCTATGTTCTTTCACAGAAATGTCTTGAAAAGCTTTTAAAATTGTATTAAAGTGCTGTGTGCACAAAACAGGTGCAACTTGATGTCCTTACTTCCCATTTGCGTTGAATTTGCTAAACGTCTGTTATTTCCAAACATATGACTATTTGTCCACCCTTCATTGTCAAAGTAAAAGGAGGTATAATCACTTGGGGGAAAAAAATATTCTTTGAAGAGCAGATGCATAGTTACATAACGTGCCAATTACGTTTTGTGCGGTAGTTCACGTTCAACTGCCCATCAATTCGCTCCATTTTACTGCAAAAACACCCCATCAGCATCTTTTCCTTAGATTGAGGAACTGAATCAAATGTCTTTTCAATGCTTCTATACCATGTATGTTTTCATTCTTCTTACACACATGCACTGGTTTGTAAGACCGTTTCCACACCAGGAGAATACTGCTTCACACAGTATTGAATAGATATTGTACGGTATAATATTGAGACATTGTTTTAGATATTGAATCATTTTCTCAGCATTGAGTCTTCCACAGCTAAATAGCTGTTTCCTGAAGGGTGGGGCTGTGTTAAAGCTGGGTTCACCCTTCACACCATTGTCCTCTCATTCTCTGGCCTGAAGGGGAAAACTCAGGCCTGAAGTTCCTGCCTCTCTCCATTCCCAGTATTCAAACACTGGCTTGTCAAAACACAGACTAACAAAGCTAGTAGCAGCCATTAAACAACTGGCATTTCAACGGCTACCACGGTGAGCGGGCCAAATGACTGTAAACATGGCTGGAAAACACCCCCACGTTGTTGTGACAACATGCAAACTATTATGACAGTATGCACACTGTAATGTATGCACGGGTCAACACACCTGCACTGCAGTTGTTTTGATGGTCCTCTGCATAAACAAATAGATGATGAAGAAGAGTCGCTGTTTTTGGCCTGTTAAGTTAGCTGACCTTGACGGACTGCAAGCAGGTGCTGGGAACGAATGAATAAGCACCACTTTAGAACAGCTGTGGAGAGTCCTGAGGGACAAAGAGAGGGAGAGAATGAGAACGAGAGAGGTAGAAAGAGGGAGAAAATGAGAGCGAGAGGGAGAAAGAGGGAGAGAATGAGAATGAGAGAGAGAGAGAGAGAGATACAGATAAAGAATTAAAGCTTGTCCTTTAAAAGGAAAGCTGTAGGCCATCACTTCCTAAGGACAGAGAATGTTTCATCCATATTAACCTACAAATAAAACATTTCCACTACAATTCTGAACTTTTTCTTACCAAAGTAGTTAACTCGCATTTAATTTCCATGACAAATGACATAGTCACAGAAGTTGCATAGAAACCTCTGGGGACAGAACACGGTGACTAGAACCAATGTGTGAAAGCGTGAAATCTCAAACAGAGTTGGCTCATTTGAAATCTAATCTGGCCCTAAAGCCATGGGCTGCTGCTGTGAGGTGAGAGTAATTAAAAAGCAGATCGAGAGGGAAGAAACGCAATATTAATACTACATCTTCCATGCAGCGGAAGCAACAGGGGGGGCCTGGCCAACACCATTGGTAACACTGTACGTGGCTTGTGTTGAGGTGTAAAATAGAAAGGTGATTTCACAGATCTAACTAACGCAGCATCATGCGGCCACGATGCTCACGATCTGCGAAAAAGACAGTTGAATAACTGGTGAGTAACAATTGGTGAGTAATTGTATCATTTTCAGAATATTCTTTTAATATAAACATGGCATAGTCGTTATACACTGAGTGGACAACACATTAAGAACACCTGCTCTTTTCATGACATAGACTGACCAGCTGAATTGTTATACACAGAGTGGACAAAACATTAGGAACACCTGCTCTTTCAATGACACAGACTGGCCAGGGGAATCCAGGTGAAAGCTGTGATCCTTTATTGATATCACTTGTTAAATCCACTTCAATCAGTGTAGATGACGTAGAGGAGACTTAAAGAAGCTTAAAGAAGGATTTTTAAGCCTTGAGACAATTGAGACATGGATTGTGTATGTGTGCCATTCAGAGGGCGAATGGGCAAGACAAAATATTTAAGTGCCTTTGAACGGGGTATGGTAGTAGGTGCCAGGCGCACCAGTTTGTGTCAAGAACTGGAACGCTGCTGGGTTTTTGTGTATCAAGAATGGTCCAACACCCAAAGGACATCCAGCCAACTTGACACAACTGTGGGAAGCATTGGAGTCAACATGGGCCAGCATCTCTGTGGAATGCTTTTGACACTTTGTAGAGTCCATGCCCGACAAATTGAGGCTATTCTGAGGGGGGGGGGGGGGGCAACTCAATATTAAGAAGGTGTTCCTGGTGTTTGATATACTCAGTGTACTCTGCACCCCGGGATCTGAATAAACTGGATCACATAACTTTTGTACAGTGTAATAAAACTGGAAATGGGAGAAATGGAGGATGAAACACAATAACGAGTTCACATTTAACTGTCCATCAATTCGTTCCATTTTACTGCAGAACATCTCCCAAGTCAGATGGCAATAAACACAATATAAAACACAGCATTGTTTAATAGTCCAACTGACAACCGTACATCCCCCTTGGTTTAACCCAGACCACAAACTGGGAATCAAATGGCCTGCAACATCCCCCAGCCCTTGATGATGTCACTTGTGTAGAGCTGCCTCTATTGTTTCTTAATAAAAGTAATGGCTTTCCAGAGCCAGTAGGTCATTTCCACATCTCTATTACGACTACGATAACACCAAAGGGCAGAACTAAAGTGGCTGTGTTTTTCCATCCATTCTATCCAAGCTACCCCTCTTTTCCAATTCCCAGAGGCCTACAGTTTGTTTATCAATCCAGAAGATTCTTGGCAACCAGGAGCTGGTGGAAAAGATCCTCTTGAGGTCTAATATTCCAGGACGGAGAAGCTGGAATGCCCCCTGCTCCTTCCTGGGAAATCAGGGCTGGCAAAGGAGCCTCACTCTGTGTTTGGGCAGGCACATAGTCATTCACTGACTGTACTCTCCTCTGGAACGTGCTGGGATGCAGAAGACGTACGTCATATAGGCCAATAAAAAAAAGCGATTTTTAATGTCACAAGTGGATTTTATAGAATAAAATAGAAGAGAATATGAAAAGCAATTCCCTCTATGTCCTTACTTACCCTGCAGTAACAACGTTGAGGCACAATGGGCTAAATACCAGTCACATTTCACTTACACATCTGCAGTGTATCACTCACCAATGGTATTTGCTGCAGGGAAGCGGGTTCCCTGGATGAAGGTTAGAGTGGTTATTCACAGGAGGAAGAATGCACCACAAACCACAACTTTTGAAGAGCCAAAAATATTGCACTAGCAGCTGTACATCCAATTACAACTGTAGCTGAAACTGTATTCTTAAAGTACAGATGTTAGACTCTCAAGGAACAAACTAAATCACTACAGTAAAATGAATATACTTCACTGATCCCAAAAGGCAAAAAGGTTATGATTTGGCTACAGACAGACAATATAATTTCACAAGAGCAACCTTATCACTACACAAACTGTACCACCTTGTTCATGAGATTCTTTTCACCCTACAGCTGCAAAAGTTTCACCTGCACAGTGCATACTGACATCAATCACCACTATTTATTATAGAGAGCTTCCCCTAGGTTGGTGGTCCATGCTTGAGTACTTACTTCCCCTCTCTCTGCTCTCAGCTAGCCTTGAGCACTCAGGGTTAGTCGTCTGTAGATAATGTTAGGTTGTGTGTTTCGAATAAAATAAAATAAAAGTTTTGTGACGTGCGCCAATACAACAGGTGTAGTAGACCTTACAGTGAAATGCTTACTTACAGGCACTAACCAATAGTGCAAAAAAAGTATTAGGTGAACAATAGAAATAAATAAATAAAAACAACAGTAAAAAGACAGTAGCGAGGCTATATACAGTAGCGAGGCTATAAAAGTAGCGAGGCTACATACAGACACCGGTTAGTCGGGCTGATTGAGGTAGTATGTACATGTAGATATGGTTAAAGTGACTATGCATATATGATGAACAGAGAGTAGCAGTAGCTTTTGAACAGCAACCACTGTTGAGTCACACATATTTTAGGACACCCTCGACCTCAAGCCTCACCCCTCCTTGAATCAATCATCAACCAACATTTTCAACGGATTTCGCACACCTAGGTCATGACAATGATGGGTTTGAGACTCATTGAGGGAGAAGAGAGGGAACGTAGTGGCGTTCTCTGTCAATTTACCCAGTCAATGTTTCATAGAGTGTGATTTCTCCACAGTTGGTGCAATCTACAGTGAATCATCTGAGGAAAGAAGAGTCAGCTCCAGTTCTGGTTGTGTCTGTGTGCTTCCAGAGGTATTAAGGCCAGAGCAGGGCTCAGGGGCGGACTGGGATCAGAAATCAGCTCTGGCATTTCAAAAAGAAAATTGGTGATGCCCCCACACCGGCTAATTCTTTTCCCCCGAGGCCTTCACACCGGCCCATTTAGCTAGACAGGCCCACTAGGCTAAAAATGGACCAGCCCATCTGGCATTTGCCCAAAATGCCATATGGCCAGTCCCCCCCTGGCAGGCCTCTACACCTCTCTTCCCTCTGTCTCTCTCTTCCTCTGAGGGGAGAATAAATGGCTCTTTAATGGCCAACAGGGCGTTCTGCCTGGCCAGCAATGGTCATAAATCCAGGGGGAGTGTGATCTACATCGCGCAACACTTCCTCTCTGACAACAGTTCCTGACCCTATTAGGCAAATGGAGGAGGCAGGGGGAGAGAGGAGGAGGGTGGAGGCAGAAGTGAGGGAGGAGGAGGAAGGAGGCGGCAAGAGGCAGGAGGGTGGGAGGAGGAGGCAAGAGGGGGGAGGCAGGATGTAGAACATAGGAAGAGGGAGGAGGTGGGAGGGAGGAGGGAGGAGGAAGGGGGAGGAGGCAAGTATGGCAACTGCTCGGCATCTGACCGTAAGGCGCTACAGAGGGTAGTGGAGGAGCTGTAGAGTATGAAGGATGCAGCTCTCATCCTCAGATGCTTCCTCTGAGACACTCTGATGATAAACCTGAGGAAACAGGATGTATGAGTGACAGAGGAAGCTACGTCCATCTGCCTAAGCATTCACCACCACCCATCCAATCCTCACATTGGGGTTTCCCCTCGCATCCACCCCTCACATTGGGAGCCCCGGGGAGGAAATGAAGGCTAAACATTTATACAGGTTGGTCCTCATTGTGCTGGGAATTTCAAAGGCTTGAAGTTGAGCTGAAATTCCAAAGGTTGAAATAACCTCAAGCTTAGGCTCATGTAAGATATACAGTATATCCAGCGCTGAGAATGCTGTATCGGTCTCGACCTTTAAGTCTTTATTGAAGACTCATCTCTTCAGTAAGTCCTATGATTGAGTGTAGTCTGGCCCAGGAGTGTGAAGGTGAACGGAAAGGCACTGGAGCAACGAACCGTCGGACGGGCCACAGTGTCTTCCCGACCCCTCCTCCAGTATTTATGCTGCAATAGTTTATGTGTTGGGGGGCTAGGGTCAGTCTGTTAAATCTGGAGTATTTCTCCTGTCTTATCCGGTGTCCTGTGTGAATTTAAGTACTCTCTCTCTCTCTCTCTGGACTACCTGGCCTGATGACTCCTTGCTGTCCCCAGTCCACCTGGTCGTGCTGCTGCTCCAGTTTCAACTGTTCTGCCTGCGGCTATGGAACCCTGACCTGTTCACCGGACGTGCTACCTTTTCCCAGACCTGCTGTTTTCAACTCTCTAGGGACAACAGGAGCAGTGGAGATACTCTGATTGATCGGCTATGAAAATCCAACTGACATTTACTCCTGAAGTGCTGACCTGTTTCACCCTGTACAGCCACTGTGATTATTATTATTTGACCCTGCTGGTCATCTATGAACATTTGAACATCTTGACCATGTTCTGTTATAATCTCCACCCGGCACAGCCAGAAGAGGACTGGCCACCCCTCATAGTCTGGTTCCTCTCTAGGTTTCTCTGGCCTTTCTAGGTGAGTTTTCCTAGCCACCGTGGTTTCTACACCTGCATTGCCTTGCCGCGTTTAGGGTTTTAGGCAGGGTCTTGTACAGCACTTTGTGTACATCAGCTGATGTAAGATGGGCTTTTATAAATAATTTTGATTGATTGATTGAACAAGATTAGATGTGGCAAACTCTATATTACTTACTGAAGAGAGAAAACTTTTAGTAGCCCTTCTGATACAGGCCTTCTATCACTGCATTACAGTTTTTGTATTGTATTGTATGACATTGTATCACATTTTCTGTATGTTTCTGCATATGTACCAAAGATGTTCCAATACTCCTCAACAAAGAGGTTTAAAAAAAAAACGTTTTTTTTAACTGTAACTTTTTTTTTAAACCTCTTTTCCTAAGACTTGGATAGTGGCCAGAACAGAAAGTGACCCGACTTTAAAGGTCACAGTTCATTTCACAGGTCAGCACATTTGCGTGGGATGATGTCTAAAAGGACAAAGGGTCAGCCAACAGGCCAGTCATCTGATAGTGAAGGTGTTTAACAGTGACCCCTAAACTTTGCCGTCGGGCCTCAGAATGCATCCCAGCCCCATACCACAATAACCTCTAACCCCCATGGGTTAATCTGAGCCCTTTGATATAGTTACACTTCAGGCCCTGAGGACTGTAGACTGTCAAATAAGAATGGGAGAAGAATGCATGATTGCCCCCCCCCCCCCCCCCCCCCCTTAATGGCAGGGCTATTGACAAAGACCCGAACTTCATAACAGCATCAAACGTCAATGCCTAGCTATTTTTAGCCTATTGATTTTGTTTTGAACTATATTGCTATAAAATCAGATTGTGGCTCACTGCAAAAAGTAAATATAGTAGTGTGTTTGAACTTGATGTTCGGTCCAAGTTTTCTTTCTGTTCCCTAGTCCATTTGTCATTTATCTCATAGGCATGGTAGGATTGCAATCAGAAAATTGCATCTTTGCTGTGTTGAACCAGGAAGAAAACATAAGCAAAGCTAATGTTGTGTTGCTGGGCAGAAGAAAGATAATGTATCTCTCTTCTCCTAATATGAGTTCTACTTAGTTCCTAGGGCCGGTTGGTTAGCAGCAGAAAGAGACTTCGATGGAAAGTTCTACATTCAAATATACAGTCATTTTCCAGCCAAGGTGGTGCTGCGTGGAGTGTGTGTGTTCCCGATGAGAAAGTCGTGTTGCATTGAAGTTATCCATGTGTGAATTGTGCTTGTGTGTGTCTGTGTGTTGTGTTTCTGGACTCTGTGAAATTAAATTAAATCATTGCCATGCCCATAAGAGCTCATCTTAGCGTTTCAGAGGGATAATTTGAGGGCTCCTAGGAGTGACAGAGTGACTCAGGAGTGAGGAGTGGGAGAGCTGTAAAACAACAGTTAAATAGATGCCCCCATCAGATAGGAAGGAGCGAGAGAGAAGAGTGAGAGAGAGAGAGAGAGAGAGAGCCTGGGGAGAGAGAGAGGAGAGGAGAGCCTGGAGGAGAGAGAGAGAGACAGAGAGAGACAGAGACAGAGACAGAGAGAGAGAGGAGAAGAGAGAGAGAGAGAGAGAGAGAGAGAGAGAGAGAGAGAGAGAGAGAGAGAGAGAGCGGAGGAGAGAGAGAGATGAGAGAGCATGGAGGAGAGAGAGAGCCTGGAGGGAGAGAGAGAGCCTGGAGGAGAGAGAGGAGAGAGATGAGAGAGAGAGAGAGAGAGACAGAGAGAGAGACAGAGAGAGAGAGAGAGAGAGCCTGGAGGAGAGTGCAAGCTAACTAGGAGGATTACTCATGTTGTTCTTCACTCAGTTGTACATGGAGAGTAGTAGCCATACTCTCAATAATGGAACATTTACACTCCCATTTTAAATGTGCTTCTTACCTTGTGCAGGCTACAAACAGGTACACAATAACCATTGTATGTAACAATGTGTACCCACACTGTGGTTACAATCTACTTGCTAATGCATCTGCTTGGAAAGGGGATTCATCACAAACAGATCCACCCCATCAGTTTGATCCACCCCATCAGTTTTGTAGGCAGCATTGTGTTTGCTAGTAAAGACTGTTGCGCAAGCTAACTATAACTATAAATGAGTTCATTGTTTACAGATATAGTGAGTTATTAGTGATTTTGTTATAGGATTAGATGTTGTTATAGCAGCAAGCTACTTGTCCACACACAACAGGGACAGTACTACATACATTTAAAATAAGAAATAAAATAAAGTACTGACAAAACACTGAGAAGATCTAGATTTGCATACATATCAGTTTACATAAACATACATGTTATTTAGGTCAGATAGGGGTCATATAACCATCAAGTTAGCCAAGTTAGTGAGCTATCTAGCTAAAGTTAATTTTCTACAGTAGCTACTGTAACGCTGGTGTGTCAAAAACATGACTCGAGTCTGTCCTCATATGGACACCGTACCATCCATGCATACACAAGCTGAACTTGAGCATATCGTTTTTTCTATGTCATTATTCCCCTTTCAACTTGGGGATGGACTGGATGGAGTGTTTGTGGACGTGCCACCTTTTGTACGGTAGAGATGAAAACATGATTTAATATTCTAATTCCCCACCAGCCACTTTGTCCGTATGCCCAGACAACAGATGGACATTCGAACTATTAGACCGACTCAATGCTTGGTTGCCTACCTGAACGTGAGCAAATGTTTGCATTTAGACACACAGGTAACTGGGAGGGAAAAGAAAACGACAACGGCAAGTCAACAGCATCAGTGCTTTAACAAAGTCCTCGTAAACAGTAGGATTTCACTCAATTATTTTCAACAAAAGGCATTATCTACTTATCATACGGTCAGATGTGTTGACAAAACTGAGTTCATATTCATAGGCTATCCAGTGGAAGAGAGGATATGTTTGTCCTTAATTCGAAGGTCGTGTCAACACCTGACCCATTAGTCATAGACAAAACCCAAAGAAGGGATGGGAAATTATTTTCTCTGTTTTGTTTACTCATGGTGTTCTTGATAGTGAATAGAAAGGTTTTTACATTTTTAGTGTAATTTGATGAAATCCCTTTGCGTGTTTTCAGAGGCTATATACATAAACAGACTGCCATTAGCAGTTAGGTTATCAAGAACTATCAACGCTAAACAAGATGTCTGGCTCTCTATCTTCCTGAGCACATCACTGTCTGATCTCTTAGCTAATGTGGTGCTGGCTGCTTGGCGTGCCATCTAGCTCCATGTAATTAAGCTCACTCCCAGATCAATTACATTTTACATTCTTGTCATTTAGTAGATGCTCTTATGCAGAACGAATGACAGTTAGTGCATTCATCTTAAGATGCTGTAGCTAGGTGGTACAACCACATATCTCAGTCGTAGTAAGTACATTTTTCCTCAATAAAGTAGCTATCAGCAAAGGCAGCTCTATTAAGGGTAAATGTTTTCCTTTCGGCTTTCCTGACAGAAAGTACTAAATAATGTCAATGAGTGTTTTATGTTTAGATGTTAACAAAATTTATAATTTTAGAACTTGAATTATTTTTTGAGGTATTTGTGATCTCTCCATGGCTGTGAAGATTCATACTGACTATTGCCTTCTAATATAGTGGAGGATACGTCTTCAAATAGAATTGTCAACTATAGACTGTGAGCTACAGTACTGAATAGGAAGGAATAACAAGTTATGTATAACTGTATTACTGAATAAGAATGAATAACAAGTTATGTATAGCTGTATTACTGAATAAGAATGAATAACAAGGTATGCATAGCTGTATTACTGAATAAATTGAAATAACAAGTTATGTATATGTCACGACTTCTGCCGAAGTCGGTCCCTCTCCTTGTTCGGGCGGTGTTTGGCGGTCGACGTCACCGGTCTTCTAGCCATCGCCGCTCCATTTTTCATTTTCCATTTGTTTTGTCTTGTTTTCCTGCACACCTGGTTTATATCTCAACATCATTACTATGTGTATTTAGCCCTCTGTTCCCTCCATGTCTGTGTGGGGTTTTGTTTATTTGTCTAGGTTGGTACGCTTCCGGCTGGTTTGCGCCGGGTTTTGTTTTATACCCAAGCTTTATGGCAGCCTGGACTTTGTACTTGGGTTTTGTACTTTGTACTGCCTCACTTGTTCTTTGGGAATTTGTTTTTGTGACGCGGTTGCGTTCTGTTTATTATGATTGCCTAAGTAAAGTGCATTGTCCACTCATCTCTGCTCTCCTGCGCCTGACTTCCATGCACCAGCTACACCCACCGTTGACAGTATAGCAGTATTACTGAATAAGAATGAATAACAAGCTATGTATAGCTGTATTACTGAATTAGAAGGAATGCAAGTTATAGTAAGTATAGATTTATTTCTGGAGCTAGAGGGGGAAAAGTAACAGAATGGTTTACTGTTTCATGTTAGTTTCACTCCTAGACCCTTTACTGCATCTCTTTCGGCCCTATAACCTCTCATTTTCAAAATAGGCCCAATCATTTTCCATCAATTATGGCGGGATCTGGCAAGAAGCGAGGGAAACGGAGAGAGAGGGAGAGGGGCCATGTATGTAGCCAAGTTATTATCTGTGTATGTAGCCAAGTTATTGTCTGTGTATGTAGCCAAGTTATTGTCTGTGTATACAGCCAAGTTATTGTCTGTGTATACAGCCAAGTTATTGTCTGTGTATACAGCCAAGTTATTGTCTGTGGTTATACAGCCAAGTTATTGTCTGTGTATATAAGCCAAGTTATTGTCTGTGTAATATAGCCAAGTTATTGTCTGTGTATATAGCCAAGTTATTGTCTGTGTATTACAGCAAAGTTATTGTCTGTGTATAAGCCAAGTTATTGTCTGTGTATATAGCCCAAGTTATTGTCTGTGTATATAGCCAAGTTATTGTCTGTGTATATTGCCAAATTATTGTCTGTGTATATAGCCAAGTTATTGTCTGTGTATATTGCCAAATTATTGTCTGTGTATATAGCCACGTTATTGTCTGTGTATATAGCCAAGTTATTGTTACTCGTTGTGTTATTATTTTTCTATTATTGTTTCTTTCTTTCTGCATTGTTGGGAAGGGGCCGTAAGTAAGCATTTCACTGTTAGTCTACACCTGTCGTTTACAAAGCATGTGACATATAAAATGTGTTTTTAATCTCAGAAGATGTCCTTGTGGCCGGGGATCTATTTCCTGCTCATCATCCTCATCCTCTTATTAGCATGTCACAGGAGGGATCCGCCCACTCCGGCCTGTCAACATCTTCAACCACAATGCGTTGTGGGAGAGCTGTTACCACACAGAGATCCTGTATTATAGCTGTTTAAGGCTTACTTCATTTTACACATCTGCAGCTAAAATCTTAATTGCAGCATAGATACTATAGTAGACTAAACACAAACTAGCCTAAATAATGAAATATATTCATGTTGTTGTTTCTCCGACGATGATATTTATAAACCAAACTATATCGTTACTATTGCATTTCTAACATTATAGGCTCCTTCTTCAAGAGTGTAGCTCAGTGAAATCATCTGGTTTGGCATGCAAACCAACCATTACACTTCATCTGCTCCACCGGGAGAGTCACAGTCAGCGTCCCAAATGGCACCCTATTCCCTATGTAGTGCACTACTTTTGACCAGGGCCAACAGGGCTCAGGTAAAAGAGTAGTGCACTAAAGAGAATAGTTTGCCTTTTGGGATGCACACAGAGAGCCAATAGATCCATGCAGGTTAGCCTACTAGCAAGACACATATGCGTCTATAACTTCAGATTGGCCAAATCAATGAGGCGATTAGCCACTGCAGATGGGAAGGCTATGACCAAATTGGTGCGTGCTTAACAAAACAGTTACACTTGACAGGGTTTAAAACCGGCTTCGTTATGGCATATTAAGAATATTTCCAGATGTCTGCAATTAGTGGCATCTATTGAAGAGAGGTGTAGCTATGGGTAGTTCGTGATAAGTATGGAGAACGTTACTTACTGGATGTGTCGTTGAGCCATGTGTGATGTCTATGAGTGCAAGCAGAGAGTATCAATAAACGGCTCAGTTACAGCTTTTACTGCCAGCATGTCTGTTCTTGTATAGCATAGTGATTTGTATAATAGTATTACCCTGAAGTATTGTAAAAAATGATTGTCAGTATTATTACAAGTATTATTAGAGCAGTATCTGTGTAAACATCACGTGGTCTTAGGAATCTACTGTATATCTATACAGTACATATGTGTGCTTCTTGCTTCTCTGTCTGCCCGTCTGTGTGTGTGTTTGTGTGTGCAGCAAATCCAGGACCTCTGCCTTGCTAACACACGTGACCACCCTCCTGAAGAGTCTTACCACACAACTAGCTAGCTATTTGCTGGCACAGTGGGGGACACTTCAGGCTGAGGAGTAAGTTTCACACATCTCCATGTGGTACACACGAGCATGTGTTGTTGGTCATCTGTATGTGTGTCCACCTGTGTTTGTCTGTAAGTGTGTTTTTGTGTCAATGTCTCACTATAAACACAGGCTATAGCGACATTCTCCATGGCGTCTCTGGTGGTCTCTGCTTCCCCCCCTAGGGAGAGTGCAACAGCTGCTGTTTAACTCTAACGACGGTCTGAAGTGAGAAATATGCCCCTCAGAACCAATACCAACACAAAACATCAGAGAAGACAGTATGATGATACAGTCAGAGAAGACAAATGCCATTGTTACATTATTAGCAATATGGATGGAGCAGAAAGACATGATACTGGTACTGTAGGTACTGACAAGGTAATATTACCACAAGAATAAAGGGGTGGGGGTTTGGATTTCACTTCTGACACCATTTTTTGTTATTAGCTATATGGAAGAGACATGCAGAAAATCAAGTTAACATGTTTATTGACAAGATAATATGGCGACAATATAGGTCATGCATCCTGTAACTTGATCAGTATTAAAGGACAAAGGCTGCGATTAAATCCAAGGTGCGTTATAGAGATGCGCACTGGACAGCTGACAATGTGTCTTCTAATTCCCAGATGTTCGCAGAGATGGCGATAAAAGCTGAGCATGTCGGCTAAAATTACCTTGAAAAGTCAAGTGCTCTATGACACACCTTGGATTGAAGCCCAGCAACAGTGTGTCGCCTTTCTGGCAGTGTAGTGTCACCTTTCTGACAGTGTAGTGTCACCTTTCTGACTGTAGTGTCACCTTTCTGACAGTGTAGTGTCACCTTTCTGACTGTAGTGTTACCTTTCTGACTGTAGTGTCACCTTTCTGACTGTAGTGTTACCTTTCTGACTGTAGTGTCACCTTTCTGACGGTAGTGTTACCTTTCTGACTGTAGTGTCACCTTTCTGACTGTAGTGTTACCTTTCTGACAGTGTAGTGTCACCTTTCTGACAGTTAGTGTCACCTTCTGACAGTGTTCACCTTTCTGACAGTGTAGTGTCCACTTTCTGCAGTGTAGTGTTACCTTTCTGACAGTGTAGTGTTACCTTTCTGCAGTGTAGTGTTACCTTTCTGACAGTGTAGTGTTACCTTCGTGTGTCTGACTGTAGTGTCCACCTTTCGACAGTGTAGTGTCACCTTTCTGACAGTGTAGTGTCACCTTCTGACAGTGTAGTGTCACCTTTCTGACAGTGTAGTGTCACCTTTCTGACAGTGTAGTGTCACCTATCTGACAGTGTAGTGTCACCTTTCTACAGATGTCACCGTTTCTTGACAGTGTAGTGTTCACCTTTCTGACAGTGAGTGTCACCTTTCTGAACAGTGTAGTGTCACCTTTCTGACAGTGTAGTGTTACCTTTCTGACAAGTGTTATGTTACCTTTGACAGTGTAGTGTTCACCTTTCTGGCAGTGTAAGTGTTTACCTTTCTGACAGTGTAGTGTTACCTTTCTGACAGTGTAGTGTTTACCTTTCTGACAGTGTAGTTTACCTTTCTGACAGTGAGTGTCACCTTTCTGACATGTTAGTGTTACCTTTCTGACAGTGTAGTGTTACCTTTCTGACAGTTGTGTGTACCTTTCTGCCAGTGTAGTGGTACCTTTCTGCAGTGTAGCAGTGTAGTGGTACCTTTCTGACAGTGTATGGTACCTTCTGACAGTGTGTTGACCTTTCTACATGAGTGTCACCTTTCTGCCAGTGTAGTGTCACCTTTCCAGCAACCGACCTCAAATGTGTTGCTGTCACGTTCCTGACCTTATTTCCCTTGTTTTGTATTTATTTAATATGGTCAGGGCGTGAGTTGGGGTGGGTTGTCTATGTGTGTTTTTCTTGTTTGGGTTTGTGTTCGGCCTGGTATGATTCTCAATCGGAGGCAGCTGTCAATCGTTGTCCCTGATTGAGAATCATACTTAGGCAGCCGGGGTTTCACGTTTGGTTTGTGGGTGTTTGTTTCCTGTGTCAGTGTTTGTGCCACACGGCACTGTTACGGTTAGTTAGTTTGTTATTTTGTTATCGTGTCTTGTTTTCGTGTATATTAAATATCATGGAAACTTACCACTCTGCACATTGGTCCTTCGATCCTTCTCGCCTCTCCTCGTCCGAGGAAGAAATAGACTGCCGTTACAGAAACACCCACCACCAAAGGACCAAGCAGAGTGGTAAAGGACAGCAGCAGCAGCGGCAGAAGACACAGGACTCATGGACTTGGGAAGAGATTCTGGACGGCAAAGGACCCTGGACAGAGCCAGAGGAGTGTCGCCGCCCCAAAGCGGAGCTGGAGGCAGCAAAAGCGGAGAGGCGGCATTATGAGGCGCTAGCAAGACAGAGCGGTTGGAAGCCCGAGAGTCAGACCCAAAAATTTATTGGGGGGGGCACAGGCGGAGTGTGGCTAAGCCGGGTAGGAAACCTGAGCCAACTCCCCGTGCTTACCGTGGAGTGAGAGGGCGTCGTACTGGTCAGGCACCGTGTTATGCGGTGGAGCGCACGGTGTCCCCAGTACGCGTGCTTAGCCCAGTGCGGGCTATTCCACCTCGCCGCACTGGCCGGGCTGGTTTGGGCATCGAGCCGGGTGCCATGAAGCCGGCTCAACACATCTGGTCTCCAGTGCGTCTCCTCGGGCCGGTGTACATGGCACCAGCCTTACGAATGGTGTCCCCGGTTCGCCAGCATAGCCCAGTGCGGGCTATTCCACCTCGCCGCACTGGCAGGGCTACGGGGAACATTCAACCAGGTAAGGTTGGGCAGGCTCGGTGCTCAAGAGCTCTTGTACTCCTTCACGGTCCGGTATATCCGGTGCCACCTCCACGTACCAGTCCTCCGGTGGCAGCCCCCCGCACCAGGCTGTCTCTCCGGTTTATCTCTACAGTTGCTCCCGCCTGTCCAGCGCTGCCAGAGCCTTCCTCTTCTCCAGCGCAGCCAGAGTCTCTCGCCTGCCCAGCGCCGTCTGAGCTGCCTGCCTGCCCAGCGCCGTCTGAGCTGCC
>NC_036842.1:35991388-35997440 GCF_002910315.2 Salvelinus sp. IW2-2015 | reverse complement strand
TTTCTATGTTGGGATTTTGTGTTCGGCCTGGTATGATTCTCAATCGGAGGCAGCTGTCAATCGTTGTCCCTGATTGAGAATCATACTTAGGCAGCTGGGGTTTCACGTTTGGTTTGTGGGTGTTTGTTTCCTGTGTCAGTGTTTGTGCCACACGGGACTGTTACGGTTAGTTAGTTTGTTATTTTGTTATCGTGTCTTGTTTTCGTGTATATTAAATATCATGGAAACTTACCACTCTGCACATTGGTCCTCCGATCCTTCTCGCCTCTCCTCGTCCGAGGAAGAAATAGACTGCCGTTACAGTTGCTGTAGCTGTTACTGGACAGAAGAATGTTACTGGACAGAAGAATGTTACTGGACAGATGAATGTTACTGGACAGATAATTGTTACTGGACAGAAGAATGTTACTGGACAGAAGAATGTTACTGGACAGAGGAATGTTACTGGACAGATGAATGTTACTGGGACAGATATTGTTACTGGACAGATGATTGTTACTGGACAGATGAATGTTACTGGGGACACAGATAATTGTTACTGGACAGATAATTGTTACTGGAACAGATGAATGTTACTGGACAGATGAATGTTACTGGACAGATGATGTTACTGGACAGATGATTTTGTTACTGGACACGAGAAATGTTACTGGACAGATGAAATGTTACTGGACAGATGAATGTTACTGGACAGAATGAATGTTACTGGACAGGAATGTTACTGGACAGATGAATGTTACTGGACAGATGAATGTTACTGGACAGATGTATGACAGTGAATGTTACTGGACAGATGAATGTTACTGGACAGATGAATGTTACTGGACAGATGAATGTTACTGGACAGAAAATGTTACTGGACAGATAAATGTTCTTACTGGACAGATAATTGTTACTGGACAGATAATTGTTACTGGACAGATGAATGTTACTGGACAGATGATTAGTTACTTTGACAGAAATGAATTGTACTGGACAGTGAATGTTACTGACAGAGAATGTTACTGGACAGAAGAATGTTACTGGACAGATGAATGTTACTGGACAGATGAATGTTACTGGACAGGTTATGAATGTTACTGGACAGTCGGAATGAATGTTACTGGAGCATGTTGTCTGTGAATGTTACTGGACAGATGAATGTTACTGGACAGATGAATGTTACTGGACAGATGAATGTTACTGACAGATGAATGTTACTGACAAGATGATTGTTACTGGACAGATGAATGTTACTGGACAGATAATTGTTACTGGACAGATGAATGTTACTGGACAGATGAATGTTACTGGACAATGATTGTACTGGACAGATGATTGTTACTGGACAGATGAATGTTACTGGACAGAATGAATGTTACTGGACAGATAATTGTTACTGGACAGATGAATGTTACTGCAGATGAATGTTACTGACAATGAAGTTACTGACAGATGAATGTTACTGGACAATAATGTTACTGGACAGATGAATGTTACTGGACAGATGATGTTACTGGACAGATGATTGTTACTGGACAGATGAATGTTACTGGACAGTATGAATGTTACTGGACAGATGAATGTTACTGGACGATGAATGTTACTGGACGATGGATGCATGATGTTACTGGACAGATGAATTTACTGGACAGATGAATGTTACTGGACAGAATGAATGTTACTGGACAGCATGAATGTTACTGGACAGATGATTGTTACTGGACAGATGATTGTTACTGGACAGATAATGTTACTGGACAGATGAATGTTACTGGACAGAAGATTGTTTACTGGACAATAATTGTTACTGGGACAGATGAATGTACTGGACAGATGAATGTTACTGGACAGATGAATGTTACTGGACAGATGATGTTACTGGACAGATGATTGTTTACTGGACAGAATGATTGTTACTGGACAGATGAATGTTACTGGACAGATGAATGTTACTGGACAGATGAATGTTACTGGACAGATGAATGTTACTGGACAGATGAATTGACTGTCGTCCAATGAGATGTTTATCAGACTGTTTTTGGTCCAATAGAAACATCATATTGATAAGTGCTTGTTCAATGGCAGTGTGGTCATTATTGTGACATCAGTGTTTCATTGCTTAGTAAGTCAGTAACTCAGAACGTAGGTTATTTTTCCCATACACAGGTAATTGCGTACTAGTATTGTTTTGAACACCAAAGAAACCCCCTGCATCTTTTGAATTCCAGCACCTCATCAGAGTACGGGCAGAAAGAGAAATGAGTCTATCTTGAATTATGGGAGTTGTCAGTTGATAGGGCTGAATGCCTCGCTAACGTACTTAAACCTCTCTTGCCCGAAGCCCTGGTAATCTGTTCATGGCAGAAATACATGATTGTAGTTTTCCATAACCACATCACTTTGAAGGAAGCTTGTTGTGTTTAAAAATGGGGACATACAGGTATATACATAGGCATTTATGTGTGCGTGTGTGTATGTGTGCGCGTGCATGCGTGTGTGCGTGTGATCCACTCATATACAATGTGGGTGACCCTGCATGCCCCAACCCTCCGTCATTCAAGTGCAGTCATCAGAAGCCTTTCTTTTCCTTTTGGGTGGACACGTTTGGCTGCTGTGGTCTTCTCCTGGCCCCACCCAGAAAGCCTTTTAGCGCCCGTGTTTGCCTAACTATTTTTCTCACCTCACATCGCTTGAACTTGTCAGAAAGGAATGCCAAGGTTGGGTGTGCCCTTCCTCTGAGCGGAGAAAGAAGAGGTAGAGAGAGGAGAGGGGAGGGAGGGGGGCATGGAAGGTTTTATACTGTAGGAAGCCAAATCCCAATCAAATGAGTCCTCTCGCCCTCTATCCCTCCTTCTATCTCACAGGTCAAAGGGTGGTCAGTGCTAAGGAGGAGTTTTCTCTGGAGAAAAGAGGCCCATGGTGTGTCAGGGAGCGTAGGAAACGTGTGCACGGGCCTGTGATGTTCTTCTCAGATGCCCTGAGACACAGACCATAAAGAGCAGGTCTCTGATTGAGCCTCTCTCAAGCCGGGCCAGCTATAATAAAGAGCAGCCTTTCTTGGCACGAGGCGTGAGGTTGATCCTTGAGACTGTGCCAAGCAGTAAACTCCCTGACACGTTCCAACGTTCTCCACATGGAAAAGTCCCAACAAACAATATCAAGGAATGTTGTTGGGTTGTTGGGTTTACCAGAAATTAGTTAACAATGGGTGGGTGGTGTTTTAAGATTTATGCACCTGAAATTGATGTAATTTGCATAGCTTTTGATCTTCTTAACAAAGGCCAACTCTCAATATGGGAAAGTCCCAACAAACAATGTTATAAAATGCTGTTGAGTTTACCAAAAATAAGTTGGCAAACCTGAAACTGAAGTAATTTGCATTTTGTGTGTTTGAGTCTATGCTTGTGAGTCCCTAAGATGTTTCAATTCTCAAGGAACATCCCTGACAAACAATCAATGAATTTAGTTAGGTTTACCAAAAAAGAAGAAAAGCCACCCAAAACCATTCTTTCCTATGATTTACAGTGTTAAATAACACTAATATGTGAGAACAATATTTTTTGTGAACAAATGTTTTTGCGGGGCGTTATACTGTAGTAAGGTTGGTTGCAACATGGACAATCGTTGTGGAAATCTGCAGAATCTCTCTATGGGCTGGCTGGCTAGGTAGCAAACGTAGCTACACACAATAATACCAAAGACAATATCAGCATGTAACGTAGCTAGTTAGCTGTAAAATTGCCTAAACAAACTGCACTATCAATTTAGGAGTCTAAAATCTCACCATGTTCAACCTGCAGTTCGATCTGCCTCACAGAGCGGAGTCTAACATTCGCAACGGCAGATATACTTTTGAGGAGATGGGAAACGCTGCCCATCCTACGTCAATGTGCCGTGCGGTGCATTCTGGGCGATTTTGGGACAAAGAGCGCTCTCCCTCAAGGAGTGAATGGGAGTCAATTGGGTGCTCGCTCAAAAACCCAACATGAGCACGAATTCCGTCAACATAAGTACAACATCAATCTTTTCTGAGATGTGAGATAATTAACTTGCTTTCTGTAGAATCGTATAGCTTAGGAATCGTGACATTATGTACTTTTGAGGAAAATAGGCACATTTCTCGACATATACACTGACTTTGAGAATGGATTGTGTGACGATTAGCTTAGCAACCGCGTGATGCAGCATGACAACATGAACACGATTGGTTGCCAGTCTGCTGGGTGGGGCGTAATACATTATTTCATTCATTGGATTCCTATCTCCTTTCTATAATATCTATGGCAACGGCACCATGCAACGCACCCTGGATTAAAGAGGCAGACAAATAGGACAAATGCGCTAGACCCTCCGTTAAATTACAAAATTCTCGAGGTAGGAATATCGCAAAAATATGATCAATGGCTCATTCAAGAGAAGACATCCTCCTGAGTTATGACATCGGCCAGTATTGAAATCTGACATGTATGATAGACGTTTTTGCAATCTAAAAGTCATATTCCTAATAACTTCCAGAGTAGTGAGAGAGACTATCACAGTGCTAAATCATACCAGACGGATTTCTGCCTGCTTGAATGCCAATAATTCAGGTACACTTGAAAACGTGAAATGACTCAGGGAATCGATAGAACATCACTCAGAGATACACAATAACAATATAGCATTCAAAACTGGTGAACCTTTCCTTTAAGTGACACTGGATGTGTTTCCAGTTATGCATATGCACCTGAAAGTAGGTTGGTGTTGATCCAATGTGCCTTGTGATCTGTAATTGTCCACCTATTCCGTTACACAAGCCAATTCTCTCTGGCATATAGTTACTTCTATAAAGAGGTCCTTAATATAATTTTTTGATAGTTACAGTTACAAAGGCCTAGACCAGGGTGGGCAAACATTACTCAATCCGCCAAGGGCCGCATTTAATCATCTGACAGGCCTGCGGGCTGCAGTTTGCCCACCCCTGGCATAGACTCTCATTCCCCACTGAAAATAACAGGTCCTTGGAAAAGCTGGTTGAAAGTGTACAAAATCTGACAATTGTTATATAACTGAAGGTGAGAAAACAATAAGTCATTTAGCGTCCTGTCTTGTCCTCTTCTAGATACTGAGGAAAGTGCTTCTGACTGAGTCACAGGCGATAAGTCTATCACCCATGACTCTTTAGGGAAATCTCACCCAATTAAATGAAATTGTACTCTGTCTTTTCAAAGTGCCCTTCAGTTCAGCTCCAGTGTGTAATGCTAAGAAATGTCACACCATACACCCGTTATACTAGTCTTACTACAATGCAATAACCAAAGAACAAGCTATTGAGTTAAGTCAGTTATTAAGTAATCTCTCATGGACAGACTATGTAGACATAACTGATACTTTACATCTGTCATAAGACTATGTAAACAACTGGTACTTTACATCTGTCATAAGACTATGTAAACAACTGGTACTTTACATCTGTCATAAGACTATGTAAACAACTGGTACTTTACATCTGTCATAAGACTATGTAAACAACTGGTACTTTACATCTGTCATAAGACTTTTAAAACACCATATAGTTGACTTCAGTGTAATATTAATTTAGTTTCAATTAATCAAATACCTATTTTACTGGAGTTTGATGTGTTGTTTACAGTAGTCATATGACTATACAACAGTGTACCCGCTCATGCTCAAGACATATAGCCTTAGGCATAGGATACATACAATACCACACTCTTCAGAGGACAAGGAAGGCTGAAGCCCCAGTCTCTTCAGACGATAAGGAAGGCTGAAGCTCCAGTGTCTTCAGAGGACAAGGACGGGTGAAGCCACAATATATCTTATCTCTCACTTATCTCTCTCTCCTTCACTCAAACCTCTAGAGACTCACTGAGAGGAGTTTATTTTCCCAAGGTGCTTCTGTTCCCTGCATGGGGCATCAACAGGAAACCAATAAGAGGACCGCAGGACCATATACTGGAATGATTGTGTTGAGAGAGTGTGTGTGTGTGTGTGTGTGTGTGTGTGTGTGTGTGTGTGTGTGTGTGTGTGTGTGTGTGTGTGTGTGTGTGTGTTGTTTTCTGGCAGTGTT
>NC_036842.1:35981369-35989266 GCF_002910315.2 Salvelinus sp. IW2-2015 | reverse complement strand
CCAGGATGTAACAGTTCATTTCCTCACGGTTCACCATTATTACTACATTTGGACTAATGGAGAGGCTTGATAGCAATATGCAAAAACAAACACATTGTAGCTCCACTTCCTTTATGGGACTGTGACTCTACATTCATTCAAGATGAGGTATTTTTAAACTCTCTCCACACAAACTCTGTGAATCATTATCAAAAACTTCTGACAAATACGTAATTTCCTTGTTTGTGGAGGAAAGGATTAGTTCTTCGCAGATTTTTTATATTTGTTTTATTATATTTCTATATTTTATATTATATACTTTCTCAATATCAAAAGTAAAACAGATTTCTAGAATAAATGTGGGCAACCGCACAGCACCTACTACCTGTTTCTTTAAAATACAACAATTGCAAGTTATCAACATTTGAAAGAGAGCGGGACCCACTAGACCACCGCTAGACACAGAGTGAACATGGAAAACTCACTGTACCCATCAACAACATAGCTGACCATGTTATCAGAGTGTGGTAGGAGACAACATGGCTGACATGTTAACAGAGTGTGGTGGGAGACAACATGGCTGACCATGTTAACAGAGTGTGGTAGGAACAACATGGCTGACCATGTTATCAGGGTGTGGTGGAAGACAACATGGCTGACCATGTTTATACAGGGTGTGGTGGGAGACAACATGGCTGACCATGTTATCAGGGTGTGGTGGGAGACAAACATGGCTGACCATGTTATCAGGGTGTGGTAGGAGACAACATGGCTGACCATGTATATCAGGTGTGGTGGGAGACAAATGGCTGACCATGTTAACAGAGTGTGGTAGGAAAACAACATGGCTGACCATGTTAACAGAGTGTGTAGGAGACAACATGGCTGACCATGTTATCAGAGTGTGGTGGGAGACAACATGGCTGACCATGTTATCAGAGTGTGGTAGGAAACAACATGGCTGACCATGTTAAGCAGTGTGGTGGGAGACAACATGGCTGACCATGTTATCAGGGTGTGGTGGGAGACAACATGGCTGACCATGTTATTAGAATGTGGTGGGAGACAACATTGCTGACCATGTTATTAGAATGTGGTGGGAGACAACCATGGCTGACATGTTAACAGAGTGTGGTGGAAAACACACATGGCTGACCATGTTAACAGAGTGTGGTAGGAAACAACATGGCTGACCATGTTATCAGGGTGTGGTGGGGAGACAACATGGCTGACCATGTTAACAGGGTTGGTAGGAAACAACATGGCTGACCATGTTATCAGGGTGTGGTGGGAGACAACCATGGCTGACCATGTTACAGAATGTGGTGGGAGACAACAGGCTGACCATGTTAAACAGAGTGTGGTGGGAGACAACATGGGCTGACCATGTTAACAGAGTGTGGTGGGAGACAACATGGCTGACCATGTTAACAGAGTGTGGTGGGAGACAACATGGCTGACCATGTTATCAGAGTGTGGTAGGAAACAACATGGCTGACATGTTAACAGAGTGTGGTAGGACAACAATGGCTGACCATGTTATCAGAGTGTGGTAGGAAACAACATGGCTGACCATGTTAACAGAGTGTGGTGGGAAAACAACATGGCTGACCATGTTAACAGAGTGTGGTGGGAAACAACATGGCTGACCATGTTAACAGGGTGTGGTGGGAGACAACATGGCTGACCATGTTATCAGAGTGTGGTAGGAGACAACATGGCTGACCATGTTAACAGGGTGTGGTGGGAGACAACATGGCATGACCATGTTATCAGAGTGTGGTGGAGACAACATGGCTGACCATGTTACGCAATGTGGTGGGAGACAAACATGGCTGACCATGTTAACAGAGTGTGGTGGGAGACAACATGGCTGACCATGTTAACAGAGTGTGGTGGGAGACAACATGGCTGACCATGTTAACAGAGTGTGGTGGGAGACAACATGGCTGACCAGTTTTATCAGAGTTGTGGTAGGAAACAACATGGCTGACCATGTTAAACAGAGTGTGGTAGGAACAACATGGCTGACCATGTTAATCGAGTGTGGTAGAACAACATGGCTGACCATGTTAACAGAGTGTGGTGGAAACAACATGGCTGACCATGTTAACAGAGTGTGGTGGGAAAACAACATGGCTGACCATGTTAACAGGGTGTGGTGGGAGACAACATGGCTGACCATGTTATAGAGGTGGTAGGAGAACTGGCTGACCAGGTTAACAGGGTGTGGTGGGAGCAACATGGCTGACCATGTTTCAGAGTGTGGTGGGGAGACAACATGGCTGAACCATGTTATCAGAGTGTGGTGGGAGACAACATGGCTGACCATGTTGTCAGAGTGTGGTGGGAGACAACATGGCTGACCATGTTATCAGGGTGTGGTAAGAGACAACATGGCTGACCATGTTATCAGAGTGTGGTGGGAGACAAACGGCTGACCATGTATCAGGGTGTGGTGGGAGACAACACGGCTGACCATTGTTATCAGAGTGTGGTAGGAGACAACATGGCTGACCATGTTATCAGAGTGTGGTAGGAGACAACATGGCTGACCATGTTATCAGGGTGTGGTGGGAGACAACATGGCTGACCATGTTATCAGGGTGTGGTAGGAACAACATGGCTGACCATGTTATCAGAGTGTGGTAGAAAACAAATGGCTGACCATGTTATCAGAGTGTGGTAGGAGACAACATGGCTGACCATGTTATCAGGGTGTGGTAGGAGACAACATGGCTGACCATGTTATCAGAGTGTGGTGGGAGACAACATGGCTGACCATGTTATCAGGGTGTGGTTAGGAGACAACATGGCTGACCATGTTATCAGGGTGTGGTAGGACACAACATGGCTGACCATGTTATCAGAGTGTGGTAGGAAACAACATGGCTGACCATGTTATCAGGGTGTGGTGGGAGACAACATGACTGACCATGCTATTAGGGTGTGGTGGGAGAATGAAGGGTGTCTGTTTAGTTTCTAAGTTCTTTGAGTTCACTAGTCATTAGTGTTGGGGAAGGGGCTTTGAGCAGAGGCCAGGCGGTGTGTCCATCTGTCTATGGCTTGGCTGGCCTCCTTGGCTGGGTCTTGGGAACCACTCAGGGAAGTAGCTCAGGGTAGGAGGTGGTGGGGTGGCTTTGGGAGGCAGTCATTGGGGTGGAATTTGTACTTCCTAAAGAGAGAAAAGGGGAGGATGGGGTGATGGGAAAAGTGTGGCAGCGGCTTCCGACCGGGTAGAGTGGAGTGTGGAGAACAATGCTGTGAAAAGCTGCCAACACCCTTGTTTGTCATTATAACAAAGTATTGAGATAAACTTTTGTTATTGACCAAATACTTATTTTCCACCATAATTTGCAAATAAATTCATTAAAAATCCTACAATGTGATTTTCTGGATTTCTTTTTCTCATTTTGTCTGTCATAGTTGAAGTGTACCTATGATGAAAATTACAGGCCTCTCTCATCTTTTTAAGTGGGAGAACTTGCACAATTGGTGGCTGACTAAATACTTTTTTGCCCCACTGTACATATGAGATGAGTAAAGCACTATGTAAACGTGATTAAAGTAATTGTTAAGTAACTCTGAGATAACTGATATAATTGTTAGGTAAAGTCTGATATAACCTCCTAAAAAATATTTGAATGTCCCTGGCAGCAAGCCAGTATGTTATGCTACACCTATTGTTCTGTTCATAGGACATGAGAAGAAGATTGTTTAAGTTCTATGTGGAATGTGTAGTTCTGTGATGACAGGCCTGCTAAGAAATGATGGATTATGGGTTAGGTAATATTTTCATTTAGCTAGTTAAAGATTTCCTAACGTGTTTTTCAGACAGGTTACTGTTTCTGGATGATATTTTCCTAGTGCAAAAAAATTCCAATAAACCACGTTATAATCTGGTAGCATGGTTTAATTTGAACCTTTTCTAAAAGAATGTAAGTTATCAAGAGGTGACTATTTATGTATAACTCAGTTTATTCAACTGATATAATTAAGCAATAAGGCCCGAGGAGGTGTGGTATATGCCCAATATACCACAGCTAATGGCTGTTCTTAGGCACGACGCATCGTGGAGTGCCTGGACACAGCCCTTAGTATATTGACCATATATCACAAACCCGAGGTGCCTTATTGCTATTATAAACTGTTTACCAACATAATTAGAGCATTAAAAATAAATGTTTTGTCATACCCGTGGTATACGGTCTGATATAACATGGCTGTCAGTCAATCTGCATCCAGGACTCGAACCATCCAGTTTATAACTAATAATAACTGTAACAGTTTACTCAACTAATAATTGCCTCCTTATAGCGTACACTGTTGAAGAAAAGTTTCAAATCAAATCACACGGTGAGACTATAATGAGGTTTAAGGTATTTCTTGCAATTTTCACAATGATTCGCACTACAAAATGTCACCCTCTATATATCCTAACAAAATAAGAGCTTTACTAAGGAGCTTCAATAAGGAGCTTTGCCCAAGAGCTTTACTAAGGAGCTTTGCTAAGGAGCTTTGCTAAGGAGTTTCACTAAGGAGTTTCACTAAGGAGCTTTACTAAGGAGCTTTACTAAGGAGCTTCACTAAGGAGCTTCACTAAGGAGCTTTACTAAGGAGCTTCACTAAGGAGCTTTACTACTCTGAGATAACTGATATAATTGGTTAGGTAACCTGGTGAATAATGAGAACTGAGATACGATATATTTGGTTAGGTAACTCTGAGAATAACTGATAATTATTTTTAGCGTAACTTGAATAACTGATAAGGTGATAACTCTGAACTATATAATTGTTAGGTACTGCGTAACTTGATCTCGATATAAATCAAAATCAAAATGTATTTGATCGCATACACATTTTTAGGCAGATGTTATTGCGAGTGTAGAGAAAGTATCTTGTGTTCCTAGCTCCAACAGTGCTAATATGTATCTAACAATTCACAACAATACACTAATCTACAAACGTAAAATAATGGAATTAGAATATATAAATTATTAGTGGCGGCAATGTCGGGTGTCGGGACTAAAAACTAAGTAGAATAGAATACAGTGATATACGTGGGGCCAAAAAAGTATTTAGGTTCAGGCCACCAATTGTCAAGTTCTCCACCTTTCTCACTTCCCACAAAAGATGGAGAGGCCTGTTAATTTTTCATCAATAGGTACCTTCATAGCTATGACAGACAAAATGCAAAAAAAAATCCAGCAAAATCAATTGTAGGAATTTTTATTGTCATTATTTGCCAAATTATCGTGGAAATAAGTCATTTTGGTCACCTACAACACAAGCAATGATTTCTGGCTCTCACATGAACCTGATAACTCTTCTTTTGAAGAGGCTCTCTGTTCCTCCAACTCGTTTTATCCCTGTATTAATGGCACCTGTTTGAACTTGTTATCAGGTATAAAAGACCTGTCCACAAACCTCAACAGTCAACACATCCAAACTCCACTTATGGTCCAAGACCAAAGAGCATGTCAAGACACAGAGAACAAAATTGTAAGACCGTGCACCAGGCTGCGAAAGACTGAATCTGCAATAGGTAAGCAGCTTGGTTTGAAGATCAACGACTGTGGGGAATTATTAGGAATGGAAGACATCACAAGACCATGATAATCTCCCTGATCTGGGGCTCACGCAAGATCTCACCCCGTTGGGGCGAAAAATGATCAATAAGACGGTGAGCAAAATCCCAGAACACACGGGGGGACCTAGTGAATGACCTGCAGAGAGCTGGGACCAAAGTAACAAAGCCTACCATCAGCAAGGGGATTGGAGAATGAAACGTGGCTGGTCCTTTCAGCAATGAACAATAGATTAGTTCTTTTTTTTTTCTATTGTTTTGTTCAACACACCCGCCCGGGCCAACGAGGAGTGGCTTCGTAAGAGCATGTTCAGTCCTGGCAGTGGCCTAGCCAGTTCCTCAGTCTCAAACCCCATAAAATCTTTGAGGGAGTGTGAACAGTCCGTAGTTGCCCAGCAACAGCCCCAAAAACATCCTGCCTCTAGAGAGATCCTGCATGGAGGAAATGGGCCAAAATCTACAGCAACAGTGTGTGAAAACGCTTGTGGAAGATTACAGAAACGCTTTGACCATCTGTCATTGCAACAAGGGTATATAACAAAAGTATTGAGATAAACTTTTGTTATTGACCAAAATAACTTATTTTCCACCATATATTTGCAAATAGAATTCATTTAAAAATCCTACAATGTGAATTTCTGGAATTTCTTTTTCCTCAATTTTGTCCTGTCATAGTTTGCAGTGTACCTATGTCGAAAATTACAGCCATCATCTCATCTTTTTTAAGTGGGAAGAACTTCGCACAATTGGGTGCTGAGCTAAATACTTTCTTTGGCCCCACTGGTCATATGAGATGCGATAAAGCACTATGTAAACGTGATTAAAGTAATTGTTAAGTAACTCTGAGAATAACTGATTTATAATTGTTAGGTAAAGTCTGATATACGTCCTAAAAAATATTTGAATGTCGCGCTGGCAGCAAGCCAGTATGTTATGCTACAACCCTATTGTTCTCTGTTCATAGGACATGAGAAGAAGATTGTTAAAGTTCTATGTGGAATTTGTAGTTCTGTGATGAATCAGGCCTGCAAGAAATGATGGATTATGGTTAGGTAATATTTTCATTTAGTAGTTTAAAGTTCCTACACGTGTTTTTCCAGACAGGTTAACTGTCTGGATGATATTTTCCTTAGTGCAAAAAAATTCCAATAAAACCACGGTTAATAATCTGGTAGCATGGTTAATTTGAACCTTTTCTAAAGAATGTAAGTTCTCAAGAGGTGATCTATTTATACGTCATAAACTCAGTTATTCAAGCTGAATCTAATTCAAGCAATAATGGCCCGAGGAGTGTGTGGTAATTGCCAACTATACCAAGCTAATGGCTGTTCTTAGGCACGACGCCATCGTGGAGGCCGTGGACACAGCTTTAGTATATTGATCCAGTATATCACCAAACCCCGAGGTGCTTATTCGCCTATTATAACACTGGTTATACCCACACAGTAATTCAGAGCATTAAAAACTAAATAGTTTTGTCAATACCCTGATGGTATACGGTCCTGATATAACATGGGCTGTCAGTCAATCTGCAATCCCAGGACTCGAAACCATCCAGTTTATAATTAATAATAACTGTAAGCAGTTTACTCAACTAATAATTCCTCCTTATAGCGTAACACGTTGAAGAAAAGTTTTCAAATAAATCAGTGCACGGTGAGACTAATAATGAGGTTTAAGATATTTCTTTGCATTTTCACAACTGGATTCGCAACTATCAAATGTCAGCCTCTATAATATCCTCAACAAATAAGAGCTTTACTAAGGCAGCTTCCATAAGGAGGCTTTGCCGCAACGAGCTTTACTAAGGAGCTTTGCCTAAGGAGCTTTGCTAAGGAGTTTTCAGTAAAGGAGTTTGCACTAAGGAAGCTTTACTAAGGAGCTTTACTAAGGAGCTTCATAAGGAGCTTCACTAAGGAAGCTTACCTAAGGAGCTTCACTAAGGAGCTTTACTAAGGAGCTTTAGCTAAAGCTTTCGGAGCTTCAACTAAGAGAGTTCGATAAGGAGGCTTACGTAGGAGCTTTAGTCTAAGGAGCTTAACTTGAAGGCGCTATTTCAAGACTCTAAGGGCTTCAACTAAAGCGAGGAGCTTCACTATGGAGCTTACTAAAAGGAGCTTTACTAAGGAGCTTTATAAGGACTTTACTCAGGAGTTCACTAAGGAGTTTACTACAGGAGGCCTTTCGCCCAGGATGCTTGCCCCAGGCAGCTTTTAAGGCAAGGAGCTTACGATAAGGACGCTTTAGCTAAGGAGCTTTTACTAAGGAAGCTTTGCTAGAGCTTTAAGGGAGCTTCACTAGGAGCTTTACTAACGGAGCTTTAACTAAGAG
>NC_036842.1:35966530-35981344 GCF_002910315.2 Salvelinus sp. IW2-2015 | reverse complement strand
AGGAAGCTTTAGCTAAAGGACTTCAACTAAGGAAGCTCTCGACTAAGGAGGCTTACTAGATTTATACGGAGCTTTAGAGTCATAAGGAGCTTACTGAAGGCAGCTTTACTAAGAGAGCTTCTAAGGAGCTATCAACTAAAGGGCTCACTAGGAGCTTCCACTAGGAGCTTACTAAAAGGATGCTCTTACTAAGGAGCTTTACTAAGGACTTTACTCACGGAGTTCACTAAGGAGTTTACTAAAAGGAGCTTTCGGCCAGGATGCTTGCGCCCAGGAGCTTTCCATAAGGAGCTTTACAGTAAGGACGGCTTTACTAAGGAAGTTTTACTAAGGAGCTTAAGGAGCTTTACTAAGGAGCTTTACTAAGGAGCTTTACTAAGGAGCTTTACTAAGGAGCTTCACTAAGGAGCTTCACTAAGGAGCTTTACTAAGAGGCTTTGCCCAGGAGCTTTACTAAGGAGCTTTACTAAGAGGCTTTGCCCAAGAGCTTTACTAAGAGGCTTTGCCCAAGAGCTTTACTAAGAGGCTTTGCCCAATAGCTTTACTAAGGATCTTTACTAAGAAGCTTTGCCCTGGAGCTTTCAGGGCTATTGTGGTAACTATGGACATGGGTTAATACTTTAACACTGTGGGATTTTAGTCAAGGTAGTTACTGATTAAACAAATAATGCCTATGGAACTTCCGCAACTCACTAATGAAAGGACGTTAGGCTACTATGTTGTGCATACAGCACAACATACAGCTGGGGGTCTTCCAACAGCTCCTTCATGCAAATCGAAAGGTTAGCTCCAGAAAACACGTTTGGTTTTTATCAGGCATATTTTCCCTGACCAAATGGAGTAACAAACTCAGTAGCATTAGTCCATGTCATGTTACTCTTTCGTAGAAAGGGGAGAGGGAAGTCACACATCCTAGCTAACTATTCTTAAACACCCTACTGGAAATTCTCACGTTGCCGAAATAGTACAGGATACAAATAAACATGACGACTAGCTCACGCGCAGACTCACATTGATCCGCATAGGGTGAAACAGCACCACTAGTCACCCAGGCCGGTTTGTTATTTGAATTTTTTTCTTCATGAAAGGAGATCGAGATAAAATAATTGTAAAAATTCATACTCTGCTGTTCCATTTCACATGCAATGATGTGCAATGATACCAGGGGAAAACTGTGTTCCTTATCAGAAGTAACGTCTTTGTTGTTATAATATTGCAGACGAATGTGGCAGTTTCACCATTATAGATTCCAGCTTTAAAGAGCCACGTAGATTCACTAAATAGTCTATGTAATCTAAAACCTGATAAATTCAAAGATTCACATACATTCACATCACACAGACAATGAGCTTTTTAATGGCAATTTACCTGACGTGTGGAGATCACATTCATGGTAATCGCTGAGGATATTGGTTGAAGAATAAATGTAATAATTACCTCTGCAAGCACCTTTGAATTAACCTTGTCCTAAGATGTTCGGAAAGAGACACTAATGACTATCTATTAGTAGCAAATCATTCATGGTAAAATATATCATTCAGATCAACATATAAACATGTCACTTTTAAATCGGTTTGTTGTTAGACCTTTAAGTTAAATTGGTTTCATTGTTCTTTCTGGTTTCATGTGCTGCATGCTAATTTATATCATAGAATGCCTCCAACTTTGTGGTACATCTTATATTGAAATCAATACAGTTGGTCGTTGTTATAGAGATCTTCTCATTCAACACATGCTGACGTGGTTAACTAGAAAAACCTAAAAAAGCACCAGCAACACCCACCTCAAACATATACCTATTTACCTAGGCAAGAGCCTAGTCACTTTATCCTGCCTTCATGTATATATTCCTACCTCAAATACCTCATACCCCTGCACATTGATCTGCCACTGGTACTCCCTGTATATAGCTGCACATTGATCTGGTACTGGTACTCCCTGTATATAGCTCCCATTGATCTGTACTGGTACCCCTGTATATAGCGCACATTGATCTGTACTGGTACTCCCTGTATATAGCTGCACATTGATCTGGTACTGGTACTCCTGTATATAGCTGCACATTGATCTGGTACTGGTACTCCCTGTATATAGCTGGCACCTAATTGATCTGGTACTGGTACTCTCTGTATATAGCTGCACATTGATCTGGTATGGTACTCTCTGTATATAGCTGCACATTGATCTGGTACTGGTACTCCCTGTAATAGCTGCACATTGATTCTGGTACTGGTACTCCCTGTATATAGCTGCACATTGATCTGGTACTGGTACTCCCTGTAAATAGCTGTACATTGATCTGTACTGGTACTTCCTGTATATAGCTGCACATTGATCTGGTACTGGTACTCCTGTATATAGCTGCACATTTGATCTGGTACTGGTACTCCTGTAAATAGCTGTACATTGATAATGGTACTGGTACTCCCTGTATATAGCTGCACATTGATCTGGTACTGGTACTCTCTTATATAGCTGCACATTGATCTGGTACTTGGTACTCTCTGTATATAGCTCCACATTGATCTGGTACTGGTACTCCCTGTATATAGCTGCACATTGATCTGCCACTGGTACTCCTGTATATAGCTGCACATTGATCTGGTACTGGTACTCCCTGTATATAGCTGCACATTGATCTGGTACTAGTACTCCTGTATATAGCTGCACATTGATCTGGTACTGGTACTACCTGTATATAGCTGCACATTGATCTGGTACTGGTACTCCCTGTATATAGCTCCACATTGATCTGGTACTGGTACTACCTGTATATAGCTGCACATGATCTGCACTGGTACTCCCTGTATATAGCTCCACATTGATCTGGTACTGGTACTCCCTGTATATAGCTGCACATTGATCTGGTACTGGTACTCCCTGTATATAGCTGCACATTGATCGGGTACGGTACTCCCTGTATATAGCTGCACATTGATCTGGTACTGGTACTCCCTGTATATAGCGCACATTGAGTGGTACAGTACTCCCTGTATATAGCTGCACATTGATCTGGTACTTGGTACTCCCTGTATATAGCCTCACATTTGATCTGGTACTGGTACTACCTGTATATAGCTGCATATTGATCTGGTACTGGTACTCTCTGGTATATAGCTGCACATTGATCTGTGCTGATACTCCCTGTATATAGCCTCACATTGATCTGGTACTGGTACTCCCTGTATATAGCTGCATATTGTATCTGGTACTCCCTGTATATAGCTGCATATTGATCTGGTACTGGTACTCCCTGTATATAGCCTCACATTGATCTTGGTACTGGTACTCCCTGTATATAGCCTCACATTTGATCTGGTACTGGGTACTCCCTGTAAGATAGCTGCACATTGATCTGGTACTGGTTATCCCTGTAGATAGCTGCACATTGATCTGGTACTGGTACTCCCTGTAGATTAGCTGCATATTGATCTGGTACTGGTACTCCCTGTAAATAGGCTGGCACATTGATCTGGTACTGGTACTCCCTGTAGATAGCTGCATATTGATCTTGTACTGGTACTCCCTGTAAATAGCTGCACATTGATCTGGTACTGGTACTCCCTGTAGATAGCTGCATATTGATCTGGTACTGGTACTCCCTGTAAATAGCTGCACATGATCTTTGGTACTGGTACTCCCTGTAGATAGCTGCATATTGATCTGGACTGGTACTCCCTGTAAATAGCTGCACATTGATCTGTACTGGTACTCCCGTAGATAGCTGCATATTGATCTGGTACTGGTACTCCTGTAGATAGCTGCATATTGATTGGTACTGGTACTCCCTGTAAATAGCCTGCACATTGATCTGGTACTGGTACTCCCTGTAAATAGCTGCACATTGATCTGGTACTGGTACTCCCCGTAGATAGCTGCATATTGATCTGGTACTGGTACTCCCTGTAGATAGCTGCATATTGATCTGGTACTGTTATCTCCTGGAAATAGCTGCACATTGATCTGGTACTGGTAATCCCTGTAAATCTGCACATTGATCTGGTACTGGTACTCCCCGTAGATAGCTGCATATTGATCTGGTACTGGTACTCCCTGTAGATAGCTGCATATTGATCTGGTACTGTGTACTCCCTGTAAATAGCTGCACATTGATCTGGTACTGTACTCCCTGTAGATAGCTGCACATGATCTGGTACTGGTCTTCCTGTTATATAGCTGCACATTTATGGTACTGGTACTCCTGTATATAGCTGCACATTGATCTGGTACTGGTTACTCCGTATATAGCTCACATTGATCTGGTACTGGTACTCCCTGTATATAGCGCACACTTGATCTTGGTACTGGTACTAACCTGTATATAGCTGCACATTGATCTGGTATGGTATCCCTGTATATACTGACATTGATCTGTACTAGTACTCCCTGTATATCTGGCACATTGATCTGGTACTGGTACTCCCTGTATATAGCTCCGCATTGATCTGGTACTGGTACTCCCTGTATATAGCCTCATATTGATCTGGTACGTGGACTCCCTGTAGATAGCTGCATATTGATCTGGTACTGTACTCCCTGTAAATAGCTGCACATTGATCTGGTACTGGTACTCCCTTAAATAGCTGCACATTGATCTGGTACTGGTACTCCCCGTAGATAGCTGCATATTGATCTGGTACTGGTATCCCTGTAGATAGCTGCATATTGATCTGGTACTGGTACTCCCTGTAATAGTCGCACATTGTTCTGGTACTGGGTAATCCCTGTAAATAGCTGCACATTGATCTGGTACTGGTACTCCCCGTAGATAGCTGCATATTGATCTGGTACTGGTACTCCCTGTAGATAGCTGCATATGATCTGGTACTGGTACTCCCTGTAATAGCTGCACATTGATCTGGTACTGGTACTCCCTGTAGATAGCTGCACATTGATCTGGTACTGGTACTTCCTGTATATAGCTGCACATTGATTTGGTACTGGTACTCCCTGTATATAGCTGCACATTGATCTGGTACTGGTACTCCCTGTATATAGCTCCACATTGCATCTGGACTGTACTCCCTGTAATAGCTGCACATTGATCTGGTACTGGTACTACCTGTATTATAGCTGCAACATTGATCTGGTACTGGTACTCCCTGTATATACTTGCACATTGATCTGGTACTGGTACTCCCTGTATATAGCTGCACATGATCTGGTACTGGTACTCCCTGTATATAGCTTCCGCATTGATCTGTACTGGTACTCCCTGTATATAGCCTCACATTGATCTGGTACTGGTACTACCTGTATTAGCTGCATATTGATCTTGTACTGGTACTCTCTGTATATAGCTGCACATTGATCTGGCTGATAACTCCCTGTATATAGCCTCACATTGATCTGTACTGGTACTCCCTGTATATAGCTGCATATTGATCTGGTACTCCCTGTATATAGCTGCTATTGATCTGGTACTGTGACTCCCTGTATATAGCTGCATATTGATCTGTACTGGACTCCCTGTATATAGCCTCACATTGATCTGGTACTGGTACTCCTTGTATAGCCTCACATTGATCTGGTATCTGGTACTCCCTGTATATAGCCTCACATTGATCTGGTACTAGTACTCCCTGTATATAGCTGCACATTTGATCTGGTACTGGTACTCCCTGTAGATAGCTGCACATTGATCTGGTACTGGTACTCCCTGTAGATAGCTGCATATGTGATCTGGTACTGGTACTCCCTGTAAATACTGCACATTGATCTGGTACTGGTACTTCCCTGTAGATAGCCTGCCATATTGATCTGGTACTGGTACTCCCTGTAGATAGCTGCACATTGATCTGGTACTGGTACTCCCTGTAGAATAGCTGCACATTGATCTAGTACTGGTATCCCTGTAGATAGCTGCATATTGATCTGGTACTCCCTGTAGATAGCTGCATATTGATCTGGTATCTGGTACTCCTGGTAGATAGCTGCACATTGATCTGGTACTGGTACTCCCTGTAGATAGCTGCATATTGATCTGGTACTGGTACTCCCTGTAAATAGCTGCACATTGATCTGGTACTGGTACTCCCTGTAGATAGCTGCATTGATCTGGTACTGGTACTTCCCTGTAGATAGCTGCACATTGATCTAGTACTGGTACTCCCTGTAGATAGCTGCATATTGATTCTGTACTCCCTGTAGATTAGCTGCAATATTGATCTGGTACTGGTACTCCCTGTAGATAGCTGCAACATTGATCTTGGTACTGGTACTCCCTGTAGATAGCTGGCACATTGATTCTGGTACTGGTACTCCCTTGAGATAGCTGCATATTGATCTTACTGGTACTCCCTGTAGATAGGCTGCATATTTGATCTGGTACTGGTACTCCCTGTAGATAGCTGCATATTGATCTGGGTACTTGTACTCCCTGTAGATAGCTGCATATTGATCTGGTACTGGTACTCCCTGTAGAATAGCTGCATATTGATCTGGTACTGGTACTCCCTGTAGATAGCTGCATATTGATCTGGTACTGGTACTCCCTGTAGATAGCTGCATATTGATCTGGTACTGGTACTCCCTGTAGATAGCTGCATATTGATCTGGTACTGGTACTCCCTGTAGCATAGCTGCATATTGATCTGGTACTGTACTCCCGTTAGATAGCTGCATATTGATCTGGTACTGGTATCCCTGTAGATAGCTGCATAATTGATCTGGTACTGTACTCCCTGTAGATAGCTGGCATATTGATTCGTACTGGTACTCCCTGTAGATAGCTGCAATTAGTCTGGTACTGGTACTCCCTGAGATAGCTGCATATTGATTGGTTACTGTACTCCCTGTAGATAGCTCCATTCTTGTGTATTTTATTTTTATTCCTCTTACTATTTTATAAACTACATTGTTGGTTAAGGGCTCGTAATCAACATTTCACGGTAAAGCCACCAGTTGTATTCAGTGCATGTGACAAATAACATTTAATTTAATATTATTTCCTACTGTTTATACACACACGTTTACATACACACACACACACACACTATTGAATGCAGAACCATTCTTTCTCAGAAATATAAGTATTGATTCATGGATGTGTTTTTCATAGAATCAGCACATGAAATATCATCATGATCATTAGTCACACCTCAGTGTGATCCTCCAGGAGCAGTAATATAATACCAGATAGTGTCTTAGGGTGTAATTTTTGTTTTAAAGCTACTGTGTGATGGCAGTTAACATTTGTCCCTTCATCTTCAGATTACAAACAAGGTGACCAACACTACGAGTATGCCCACAGCGTTTTTTTTTTTGCACGTGTGTGTGTGTATGAAATCAAATCCAATTTTATTTGTCACACACAGTTTATAAAAGGCAGATATAAAAGGTTCAGCAAAATGCTTGTGTGTGTGTGTGTGTGTATGTGTGTGTGTGTATGGCATGTCTCTGGGGCGCTGATGACTCAAGGGTATTGTGGGTTTGAATTGGCGGTGCTGGGTGTGTTCAAAGGCTCGACTTGTAACCGGCAACCCTTCTGCCTATTGTCCAGGGAATTGAGTAGGCCACCAGGAGCTTAGAGAGGCCCACTGTCTTCTGGGTAGAAGCCTTTGATCTCGGAAGTGCCGACCGCTGGCTGTTCCCCTAAAACATGTTTTGAATGTCATGATGTATTCTGTTTTTCCCCAATGCTTTATTCATGTTCAGTACAGATGAAGTATTTTGCCTTGACAACCATTGACACTGAGAGGATAGAAATATAACATTGTCTTTCTACTATGGCAGGATTAGTGTGATTACTTAATTTCCTGTGCTTTAACAGAATATGCCATTTCTCTCAAATTTGAATTTCCTAGCACAGATCATAAATTTTGCGTCGAAACATTTGTTAACACAGAAATATTAAACACAGAAGCCATCATTAACAAAGTTTTCTTTCATAGTAGGGCATATTTCAGTAAGGCATCACTTCCTGTTTATGAATTAATTTCCTGTTCTGTAATACAAACACATAAAACGAGCCAGTGAATGTTTACTCTATATGTTGTGGCATACAAACCTAAATCCTTGACACAGCTAATCAATGAGAGCACGGCTATCCAGCGATACAATGTGGAACCTAAAGGCCCACAGTTGATTTCTTAGAGTTATGAAAGCAGCAGGCAGGCCGCATCATGCAATATTTCTCTACCTTTAAACAAAAACTATTTTTCACAGTGGAGCTACAGACAGCAGACTCCGGGGAGATTGGGTTACTGGCGTGAAATTACTCGGAGACAGAGATGAGTCTGTCTATCTGTCTCTCACACACACGCACACGCACACACACACAAAGAGCACAGGTGGTGATGTAGCCAGAACATGAGGAGGTCTGGCACCCAATCAACAAATATGTATGTGCCTGGCATTCCCAAGTTTCTTTGTTACTCTCAATGGCAGGACAAAAAATGAAAGTAACGCATAATGAAATGCAATTTTCGGCCTCTGCAGAGGACATTCAACTTTAATTAGCAATGATGGTCACCTTTTCACTCTGTCACCTCAAGAGTGAACTGTCTGAGACTACCTGAAATGTAATTACACTTGACAGCTAGCTTCTTGTGAAGGAACTTTCACCCTACTTCCAGCACCCTGGCCTGGAGGATAGTGTGGGCTCAAAACACCGGGTGACCTTCACCATCAGAGATGTCTCCTTCATACCAGATAAACACATTTGAAAACAACCCCAAAAATGTTGCAGCCCCAGAAATTCGAATTAAAGAATGTGAGGATAGTTACCAAAAACAGTTTTTTTTTTTTTTAACGCAAATAATACAGAATTCTACAGTCTAAAAATAACATTGTAAAGGTTTTGATAATAAACCTCAGTCACACTTTTCCACAGATTCTATCAACCCCAGGTCCGCCATGGCCCGATGTCATTACAAATCTCAGTCTACACTCAATGACATCTCCCTCCAGAGGGCATGGTTCCTCGGGATCCAGGAACCAGTCTATTTCTAATGACCTGGGGCCTTGTTACTGGGTGTTGTACATGACAATGGACTGGCACGTCTCCAGATAGATCTACTACTCATTGCCTTGTCACAAAGAGGGACTCTTTGGTATTCCAAGCCCACTCTTCCCTGCCTGAGGGACGTGCTAGCCTGCCGCTTCTCTGTGTGTGTATCTCTGGGGGGAAAGGGAGACGTGAACGAGAGGCGGCGACGCAACACTTTGGCAGTCTGCTCGTGTCACTAGCTAGCTCTGTGCGCCGCTGCTGGCATCTTTGACGTCAATAGAGAGAGAGAGCGAGAGCGAGAGAGGATGTAACCAGCCGTGCTTAATCTCATAATAGAATTTCAATGCCCAAGGTGAAATGGCTGGCTGATGGAGAGAGACAGTCATGTTGTGGGTTGAATACAAGAGGTCTCTGCACTGCAGTCTAGGAGGTAGATGGTACTGTGTATATGTGTGTGTGTGTGTGTGTGTGTGCGTGTGTGTGCGTGTGTATGTGCGAGTGAGTGCGTGCGTGTGTCTGTGTGACATCATTCCTTCAGCCATGGAAAATATTTCTCAGCCGCTCTTCTCACCTCTCTTAGCTCAGACACGGACAGAGCCAGATGGATGTGTTTACCTGCCTGGTGTGACAGTGTTGTCCATCAGTTCTCCTAGAGCTTCTTCATAATGCTTTGAAATAGGTGATGGATTATACAGCTGTGCTAGATGGATGACAGCGATATGTAATGCTACATCTATTCCGTTCTGACCACAGCTGAGTACCAACGACCACCTCCATTGTTACAAGTGGGCTAGATTGTGTCACACCCTTTGACCTCCCACATTTGATCCATTTTGAATTTGAAAAAGCATGACATTACACCACTGATTTAAGGAAACATTGAACTGACATTTCCATAAAACACAGACACCATCCAAAAGACCAACCATCTTTTGAACAGCTGTTCCATTCTTTGATTTTGACTTTTGACCTTATACAAGGTAAAAACATCAGGATCCATATATGTTGACCCAGATAAGACAATTTACTATCACTTCTGAGGTGAAAGCTGCCCTCTGGATCAAAGAGAGAATATTATATGTCTAAAGAATCCATCACTAATAGTGGTCCATTAGTTCATCATAGTTCATGTCTGCATAATAAGTTGGTGTACAACTAACAGCTTTGTCATTCCTATGTTTGCAGGGTTTGTAGAGCTTGCTCAGAGCCTGCTCCTGCACTGCAACTAAAAGTATCAGCAGTAACATAACTTATGGCACAACACCAGACGGGTGTTCCCCTTCCTTCCTGTTTCCCTTCATCTCTGCGATGTTTGATCACACAATGGAAAATGTATCCAAAGGTACAAAAGCCTTTGATGTGCTTTGAGGTGATGGTTGCCATTGTAACTCATTATGTTACCAGTTAGTTTACCTGAGACCTCACGGTACCAGTTAGTTTAGCTGAGACCTCACGGTACCAGTTAGTTTAGCCGAGACCTCACGGTACCAGTTAGTTTAGCCGAGACCTACGGTACCCCAGTTATTTAGCGGACTTCACGGTATCCAGTTAGTGTTAGCCGACCTGCACGGTACCAGTTAGTTTAGCCCGTTTAGACCTCACGGTACCCAGTTAGTTTACCCGAGACCATCAACGGTACCAGTTAGTTTTTACCCGAAGGACCCGCTCACATCCCCACCCCACCTATTATTCATTGATCCCCGAAACCTCACATACAAACCGGTTCCAGTATAACCAGTAGTTTAGGACACTTTCACTTAGCCAACGGCCTACTCACGGTACACTCCAAAGTGTAGTTTATTCACATTCTCACATGATGTACCCTTTTACTTATTCAACATTCACGTTACAATCAAGATGGAAGACCAAGTTAGGTTTCCTACCACCCACGAGAACTCTTTGGTGTGACAGGGTAAAGTCGAACATAACCCAGAAAAGGGAAAAACCAAAAGTCCTACCAGGAGGCAAACACCGGTCAAAATAAGCCAAAGAAGATGACATTACGTCAAAGAGAAGCGACTTTTAAGACTAGATAGGCCATTCACCCGAGGAACACATCAAGGTACCGTTACACGTTATCACACGCCGCGACTCTTCTCAATCGACGTACACAAGTCTATGTTGTACGCCGATGACCGAACTGCGACGGTACCAAAAGTATGACTGTTACACGGAATGGAAACCCCAAGTCAACGAGAATACCAGATAGTTTTGGACCGGCCCGAAGAGCCATCAACGGTAACCAGTTAGTTTAACCACGATGATCCGTCACGGTAAACCAAGTTAGTATTACACCCCCGTACGACCTCACCGGAGGGCGCTACCAATCGTTTAGTATCAATACACGCGCTGGACCCCATTCCACGGTACATTAACGTGGGGTAATTTACACCAAACCTCCTTCACCCTATACAGCCATGCCGATTAGATTTATACACCCGAGACCTCACTCTCGTCACCCATCCATATAGCTTTTATCAAGCCCAGACGAGCCGGCTGAATATACACCCACTATGGCCTACGACTTATGATTTATGCCACGAGACCCATATCAGCCAGGAAAAAGTAAATACCAAAAAGAAAAACCCTGGAGTGAAGAGTCTAGGAATTTAGAAACCGAAGACCTTGGGAACCCTATGCATACCCTAGATTTCACAGAAGTATTAGTTTTAGAACGACGACGGCAATCACAAAAAAACTAGATATTGGCTTAGTCTGAGCAAGAACTTCGAACTCAAAGACCCTTCGTGACTCCGGATTCGCTAGAATTAACGTTTCAGCACGCACGACGCTTTAAGCCCCCTAGCACTGCCACGTGAAAACGACAGGATTTTGTCATCGGGTAAACTCGCATTTAAATAAATTAAGAGATTATTTTAGTCCGACAGATCCCCATCATTAATAGCCAGCGGTCAGGTAGCCAATGGTAAATGTCATAGTATGTCTCGATGTACTCATTTTTCTATCTGGTAGGCGCCGCTAATAGAGATAGTTCAAGTTTAGCGCGAGCGACCGGCGAGGCCACCATGTACTTTGGGGAGGTTCATATTTTAAGTATCAGGGCCCCTAGAGCACCCGTTCACGGTATCCCCACCCTCACTTTCTTCCTGTTCACTGCACCTATGTAGGAGGTGCTAGCAGCTGAAGAAAGCACCCCCTTCTTACAGAGTTTACAACTAGTACTAGATTAGCCGAGCACAAATCTAGAGGCTCTACTGTATGCACACGTATTTAGTTTCTCACGCCTCAGAGGAGCCGGGGGCATGCCGGATACACACGGATACTAATTGCATATAATTTTCCGCAGTTAGTTTATGCCGAGAGATCCGGTCAACGGTACCAAGTGAGTTAGCCGAGCCCTCACGGGTACGGGAGCGAAGTTGAGGTTGAGCGCGACGCGAGGACGCGGGTCGAACGGTGAGCGCAGTTAGTTTGTATCCCGGAGAGCTCGGGACGTAAGCGCGAGTGAGTGTTTAATGGCCCGAGATCCACGTCGAGATCGAGCATACCAAGTTAGTTTGTCTAGTCCCACGAGAGCGGTTCATCTGGTACAAGTCTTTCAGTTTTAGTCTTATCCGAGCACCCTGTCTAAGCGGTACACCAGTTAGTCTCTGATGCACACTCGAGACCCCTTTTGTCCGCCCCGTCACGTACCCCACTGAGTTTACCCCCCGACGACCTTACACGCGGTACCAGTTAGTTTTACCCGATTGAGCCCTCCCTCCACGAGTACCGTTGTAAGTTACGTTTCACCGCGTCGACGAACGCTCCTCGGCTCTAAACGGGCCTACACCCTACTGTCAACGTTACGTTTTACACGTAGACTCAGTCTCTCAAATCTGCGTCACCCCCACGTCTCAGTTTACCGATCCTCACCACCTCTCACGGGTTACCCTTTTCTCTCTTAAGTTTCAGTTAAGTTCTACTCACACCACCGAGACCTCCTCAACGGGGGATAAGACCAGTAAGTGTAGTGTGGTTCATCCCGATCGACCTCACGTCTAACTAAAGCTTTGAGGTTTACCCGAACCCCAGTGCAAGGAACCGGCAGTGTGTGTCAACGGTAAGCTGTGTGTGTGTGTGTGGTAGTGAAGCATTTAGCTCCGAGAGCCTGTATCGGGTACTGATTGTAGTGTACCGCGAGTGACTGTGTGTTACGGTGAGCTGGAAGTGAGTTTTATTTCACACGTCACAGGATCCGGTTCGGGTAGGAGAGGTAATCTATTGACCGCGAGGAACCAAATCGAGCGGTACACAGCTTTATGTGTTCAGCACAGCCACCTAGACCACGAACGACCCACGGAGTGAGCAGCAGACAGACCGCAGCCTAATAGCGCAGTGAAAGTGATAAGCACCAGAGACGAACCAGCAAAAAAATAGATAATACATTCACCCTCACGCAACAGATTGGAGACTCTGAGGACAGTCCCGAGAAGACAGATATCACTCTAACTTAATTTCCCAACGTTTAGTTTATTCTGGACGAGACCCGCCTTTCGAACGGTATCCCCAGTAAGTAAGTTTAAGCTCCTGAAACCAATTACAGAAGGAAGCAGGAAGAAGTGAAAGCAGCAGAGGGGAAATAAAAAGTTTTAGCCGCGCGATAAAAGAGGTGTTTGTGAAGTAAGCGGAGACAACACCAGTATTCGTAGATACACGAGACGGGAGCATTCATTATCACACACCTATCAACAGTTAGTTTAGCTGTGGCACCAGACGATCGGAATTATCCAGCTAACAACGAGTTAGCTGTATATATGCGCAGCCGAGAACAGAGATCACACCCTCAATGACCGGCAGCTTAAGTTTACGTCACCGAGCATCAGCAAACGGGTAGCGCGAGTTTAAGTTTGACGACTAGAGTAGACTTCACCGGTACCCTTGTGAGTGTAGGTCTTCAGCTCCCGTATGACACCACGTGATAGCCACCCCTTACTCAAAAAATGTTGTGAGTGTTAGCCTGAGAGGGCAACTCGAGAGTCGGACCATCTAGTTTAGCCGAGACCTCACGTACCAGTTAGTTTAGGCCGAGACCTCACGGTACCAGTTAGTTTTAGCCGAGACCTCACGGTACCAGTTAGTTTGCCGAGACCTCACGGTACCAGTTAGTTTAGCCGAGACCTCACGGTACCAGTTAGTTAGCCGAGACCTCACGGTACCAGTTAGTTTAGCCGAGACCTCACGGTACCAGTTAGTTTAGCCGAGACCTCACGGTACCAGTTAGTTTAGCCGAGACCTCACGGTACCAGTTAGTTTAGCCGAGACCTCACGGTACCAGTTTAGTTTAGCCGAGACCTCACGGTACCAGTTAGTTTACGCCGAGACCTCACGGTACCAGTTAGTTTACCGAGACCTCACGGTACCAGTTAGTTTAGCCGAGACCTCACGGTACCAGTTAGTTTAACCCGAGACTCACGGTACCAGTTAGTTTAGCTGAGACCTCACGGTACCAGTTAGTTTAGCCGAGACCTCACGGTACCAGTTAGTTTAGCTGAGACCTCACGGTACCAGTTAGTTTAGCTGAGATAATTTACTCTGTTTTGAGGGTTGGATATTCAGTTTAGGAGGTGACATAAGTCAATTCATGGACTGTTGTATTGGATGATTGTTGCTGAGTGAACTATCCTGGTTAAATCCAAAAGTTGAAAAATTAGATGGTGGTGATGATGATGGTGAGGATAGTGATGATGATGATGGTGGTGATGAGGATGATGATGATGATTCACCACCAGTTAGTTTACGAAATAATTAAACATTTTATAGTGTGTGAAATTTAATCTAATGTGCGATTGCTTTGACTATCGTCATGCGTTCATTTTGCTACAAGGCGTCAATTTATCTGATTGTCAGCTGCCGTCAAACAC